>NW_008610440.1:21112-28391 GCF_000691845.1 Merops nubicus | reverse complement strand
TGAGGCAGCGTCGTGGCCGACCTCGTGTCTTCTCTGGGAGCCACATTTTGGAGCAATGACGTTTTGTCCTCGGGTACCCAGCCGTGGCAGAACAGTTTTTGTTCTCCTTCTGTTCTCACCGATCCAAATATAGCAGCAGCCACGGTGACAGAGCAGCTGCTGGACCTGCACAGGGGCAGTGGAACGACCGAGGTGTCCCAGCGCTGTCCCCTCGCCCCGCTCCACGCCCTGACCTTAGCAGGAGGGCAGGAATCGCCCTGGAGGAGGTGCTGCAGTGGCCACACCACCTCCTGCAGCCCCAACGGACACCTCCCCTTGCTGCACAGCTTGTGGAGACACATAGAGAACTCCAAGTACTGTCTACATTGAAGCAACCAACACAAGGGCTTCACGTCTGCCCCGGGGGGTCACCACGTCACCCTGCACCAGTGGCACATGCTGCCTGTGACAGTGCAGCAGGCCCTCACTTTGATAGCCACTGAAGCAGCATGTTAAACAAGATGATCCCAAAATGATGGGCATCCAACCAGCCCAGATGCAAGGACCTTCCCAAGGCCTGTAAGACACAGTGCTCACAACAGCACACTCTGCTTCCCACCACGTGGTGTTACTGGGTCGTCTCCTGGTTCTGGCTGGGGTGAGTCCATTCCCCTCCTGGGAGCTGGGTCAGAGCAGTGGTTTGGATTTAGCCTGAGCACCCTGTTGGTAACACCCCTATGTTTTAGCTGTTGCTAAGCAGTGCCTATCCTAAATTCAGGATTTTCCAGTTTCCCATCCTCTGCCTGTGAGCAGGAGCACAAGAAGCTGGGAGGGGGCATGGGTAGGAGAGCTGACCCAAACTAGCCACAGGGATATTCCAGACCACAGAATGTCATGCCAAGTATATAAACTGGAGGGAGTTGGCCCCAGTTTATATAAACTGGGGGGAATTGGCCACTTGTCTTTCCTTGGGCTTTATTTAACTCTCTTCTGGATAGATTCCTTTTAATTACAATTATAATTATAAAAATTTATTTCAATTATTAAATTGTTCTTATCTCAACCCATGAGTTTTACTTGGTGGGGTGGAGACAGGTGAGGAGGGAGCGAGCAGCTGCATGGGGCTCAGCTGCTGGCTAGGGTTAAACCATGACATGTCCCCAGACACTCTGCTCAACAGCCAAAACTGTCCACTAACAACTGGAACTTTCCCCAAACCTGAGTTCCCTGCGATGTCAGTGTGGTTATTTCTTTAAAGCAGGACTTTGGCTAAAGGACTCAAGCCTGAAAGAGCTCCTGCAGGGATAAAACATGAATGCAGGAAGAGTATCCTTTCCAGCTCTGGGGCTGAACCCCTTTGCAGCTCATCTTTCAGAGCAGTGCCACTGAAACAAGCAGACTCTTTGCTTCTTCCTGGGGTGCAGAGAAAAACCTCAACACTCCTAAAATAGCACTCTCAGTGTGGTCAAAGTACTTTGACATGACACAGCCTGGTGCTTTTTTCTTGGGATCAGTGGCTCAAGCCAGGAAACATCCAGGGATATTTTAAAGACCTTTCTATCTAGAAGGGTTGTGTTCTGAAAGTGAAGCCCCAGGGTCTCAGTGCCCAGATGTAAACGTGCAGTGGCTGAAGGGAAGGCACAAACTGGCCAGCTGCACCAAAATGGGAGTTTATTGGCTAAACTGGAATCCTAGAGAAAAGTCTTGCTTTCAGTATTTCAGCAATTCCTTGCCTGTCAGCTACCAGGCCTAAGGTGTTTCCTATGCCATGTTAAGCCAATTATTTCCTATGCCATGTTAAGCCAATTATGCTGCCTAAGAGTGCCATTAGCCACCCAGGGTGCAGGCCCCCCCAGCAGCTGGGCAGGGAAGAGCAGCTCCTTGGCCCAGCCAGGCCATGGACATCTTCAGGACCAGGTACCTCATTCTCCTGTTCCTCCTGTGCTCACAAGCTGGTTTGGAAAACCACAGGGCACTGACACGTGGGCCAAATATTTATCTGGCTTTGGAGTTTCTGCAGATGACTCAAGGGCTTCTGCTGAGGTGATGCCAGCCACCACTG
Organism: Merops nubicus; assembly: GCF_000691845.1. Taxonomy (NCBI): domain Eukaryota; kingdom Metazoa; phylum Chordata; class Aves; order Coraciiformes; family Meropidae; genus Merops; species Merops nubicus. Next base: position 26,350 of record NW_008610440.1, on the reverse strand, counting down.
ACTGCACCAAAAGCTCCTCTGAGCTTGCAGAAGGCCTCTGGACTTGGCAGTGCACAATGCCTGGAGCAACGTGACCAGCCTGGCCCTAGGATTCTGCCTGACACCACCCTGCAGATGGTTCTCTTTAGTACCCAGTGCTTCTGCAGGAGCATGGAGCCCAAAGTGTGCTCTCTGGCAGTGGGAGCACACCAGGCTGACAAAGTGGTGCTAGTGTGGTTACACTGGATCCAGTCTAATATCCACTGCTGGAACTAGGAGGTCTTGCCATCCCCCCTCTTCCAGCACCTTTAGGTTCTGTGTTAAGCAGATGCTTCTCAGAGCCAGCCCAGCTCAGCTCAGATTTAGATCAGACATTAGGGAGAAGTTCTTTACTAGGAGGGTGGTGAAACACTGGAACAGGCTGCCCAGAGAGGTGGTGGAGGCCCCATCCCTGGAGACATTCAATGTCAGGCTTGATGGGGCTCTGAGCAGCCTGATCTAGTTGGGAATGTTCTTTCTCACTGCAGGGGGATTGAACTAGGAGACCTTTTGAGGTCCCTTCCAACCCAAAGCACTCTGTAATTCTACAATTAACCCAGAAGGTGATTTTCTGCTGGATTTGTGAGCTGGACTGGCACATCTGAGGGTCCAGCAGATGCTAAAGCTGCTATAAAGGTGAGAGGTGACTAAGTAGCAAGATAGTCTGGTGTAAATTTGGAACAGCTCTGCCAACTCTTGATTCTTTTAAGCATCTTCCCATTACTGCTGCAGTATAAACAAAAATACTGCAAAACAATCTGACAGCACAGCCCACGCAGCCCAGTCCTTTGAGTGGGGACAGCAAGAGAACTGCTGAAGGCACGAGGAGACTAAGCAGGCCCTAAGGGAAGGAATGAGGTGATCACTCTGGAACCAGCAGTGAGTTGTGTGACTATGGGGTATTTCAGTGCTCTCACAGGAAAACACACTGACCAAGGTTACAGAACTGGAAATTTGGTCTGAAAAATGCTTGTCAAAATGGCTGTGCATGAATATTTAATAATCATCCATTCCAACTCCCAAATAAAGCTGCCTGTAAGGAATCTTTTTCCAATTCATTCTGGGGCTGACTCTTCTGGCTTGCACATCACTGCAGTAAAGACCTCACAATGGGAATTCACAGAATACATCTGTCAATAACACACAGATCTGGAGGGATCCTTGTTCCCTGTGCTACAGACATACTGGCTTTGCAGGGCTAAACCTGCAAATGCTGATTTCAGGGAGCAAGCAAACAGGCAGGGTGTTGAACAAACACACTGCACACCAACGAGCCACCACTTCCAACCAGAAATGCACCAAGGAGTCTACAAATAATCACAGGGAACAAACCACAACAGCATCATTGCTGTTGGTTTCTGCCTCTCCTAAGACACACAATACACAGAATGCAATAGCCAGGAGAGGAATCAAAGTGTGCTGAGCAGTAGAGATGGAAAATATCCCCTTTCAACACGGGAGGCTGCAGCATGCTTATCTACAGTCCCTCCAGCCTGTGCTGCTCAGCTCCACCTCCACTGCCCTCCCACTGGTCACGTGCCTGTAAGCAGCAGAGCCTTTCACAGACTCCCCAGTGCACGCTTTATATCAGGTGATACCACATGTAAGTGACAATTTACAACAACTTCCAAAGAAGCTCCACGTGTCACACACTGGACCCTCCAGTGGCCACAGCTGGGGCTGCCCAACATTCACATGACACCCAGACTGCAACAAAAGGGTTAGAAAAGATGGCTGAGTGACATACAGTTCGTAGTTCTGATCTTCTGTCTCCTGCTGCACTGACAGCTCCTCCAAAGTTGCATCAATATCCAGCTGATTTGTCTCCAGCTGCCGTAGCAACGTCTCCCTCTGAGGAAAGGAAAACAAGCAGGGGGTGAGCAGGAAGGGTCATTGTAACAGATCTCACAGGGTGCAGCAAGATCCTGTGTCAGCTCTCTACACAGCAATGCATTAATCAGGAGCTCTGGCCCCTCTCACAGGGTTCAGTTTAAACACAGAAGCACAAAGGGAAGTTGAAGCAGTAGCAAAAGTACATTAATACAGGAAGTCTGTGTGTAAGAAAGTCATTTGTTCCGCAAGCTACACTCAGCCATAAATCAATAACGTGTGACTTTCAAACACAGCATCACCAGCTGCATGTGGAGACCAGCTTCAGCTCCTGCAGGGAACAGTTGTGCAACCCAACACTCTGAGCTTGCTTTTCTTTTCCCTTGGGAGTAGGACCCAGCTGATGAAAACCTCACAGTAATTTTCTTTTTCCTGTCAGGGTAGATGAGTGGAGCACAACCTGTCAACTCAGTGACATTTTAGAAGTCACCACCCCTCTGCCTTCAGCTGCTGCCCCACAGCCGAGGGACAGGCACCCCAGCCCATGTCAGATGGGCTGTGGAGGGAGCTGGCTCCACTCACCTCACCCAGGCTAGCTTAACTCAGTCCCTCCCTTCCCACATTTCCAAGAGAATCCAAACAAAACCCACAGAGAGAGCTGGTTTAAAAGGTTCAAAATCAATTACAAATGGTCATGGGACACTCCTGATAGCCCAGATGGCAATGAAGAGATCAATAACCACAGGGGGAAAAGGAGAGGGAAAAGGAGAGGGAAAAGGAGAGGGAAAAGGAGAGGGAAAAGGAGAGGGAAAAGGAGAGGGAAAAGGAGAGGGAAAAGGAGAGGGAAAAGGAGAGGGAAAAGGAGAGGGAAAAGGAGAGGGAAAAGGAGAGGGAAAAGGAGAGGGAAAAGGAGAGGGAAAAGGAGAGGGAAAAGGAGAGGGAAAAGGAGAGGGAAAAGGAGAGGGAAAAGGAGAGGGAAAAGGAGAGGGAAAAGGAGAGGGAAAAGGAGAGGGAAAAGGAGAGGGAAAAGGAGAGGGAAAAGGAGAGGGAAAAGGAGAGGGAAAAGGAGAGGGAAAAGGAGAGGGAAAAGGAGAGGGAAAAGGAGAGGAAAAGGAGAGGGAAAAGGGAGAGGGAAAAGGGAGAGGGAAAAGGGAGAGGGAAAAGGGAGAGGGAAAAGGGAGAGGGAAAAGGGAGAGGGAAAAGGGATCAGTATCTGAAAGCAGCAGTCCTCCCTCTCACACTGCCTGTCCTGGATGGCACACGGAGCAGAGCCAGGGGACAGCCTGTGCTGGGACACACCCCATGACTCCCAGTGCCCGTTCCAGCCAGGGCTGCCAGGCTGCTCCTCCACCCAGCCAGGAGGAGGCAGAGGAGAAACCCCAGGCTTCCTCCAAACTGCAAACATTTCTGGTTTTACAACTGCCTTATCCTCAGCCTACACCTGAGTGTTCTACTGGGACAGATACTCTCGAAGTTTAGCACCAATAACCATAGTGAATTTTAAATCCCATGTTAGACAACATGTATGCTCACTGCAGAGAGATCCCACTGGAGTTAAAAGCACAAAAGGAGATCTACTATGTAATTTACAGAACAAAATCCTTATAGTAAGACAAACATTTGGCTAAAGCAATGGTGTTCAGCATCCATGCCCATACACTACTGAGAATGTAGTTTTGTAGACAGGACAACTTTGGAGCTATTGAAGAAGTGTAAAAATTTAAAGAGCAAGTAATTAATCTGCTTTACACAAAACAGACCACACTACTCTGTCCAAGGGATTAGTCAGGGCCCTCCATGGGACAGGCTGGTTTGTATCAACTTCTACCCTGATTTAAATCAGCAAGTGAGGTTGAAGTAATTTTTATTTTGTATATAATACAGACCAGGTGATTCACAGTGGTTCATAAGCTTTCAACATGCTAGTTTACTGGAAGAAGCCATCTTTCTTTAAATTTAAGAGCTTCTGTGATCATTTAAGCCAACTTACTGCTTCCCAGACATTTAGATTCTCCATTTTCAACTTTGTCAATATGTTAAGAGCTTGAACTGATCCATATTTTCTTTGCTAGGTAATTTTTATTCATTATATTCATAAGCTCTATGCAGATGGAAACTTGACTTCAATTAACTTGTATAAAAAGAATTATGAAATCATTAGTTAATTCCAATTCCCTTTACTGTGGTATACAAAGTTCCAGCAGAACATGCTATTAAAACACCTATTTAAACTTGCTACACTAAACAGAAGCAGAACCAGTCAAGATTTTAGAAGTAATTTGAGATTTTAGAATTCAAGATTCAAAACATTGAAGATTTCAGAAGTAATAGACTTCATCCTCTTACAGTGTAAGCAAAAATGAGACAAAAAAGAGCAAGTTTTCTGCTTTGTTGTCCTCAGTTTCCTCAGATCAGTGAAAGAAATGCTGAGCCTGTTAGCTGAATAAATAGAGACAGAAGGGACACTGCTCTCCAACACTTACCTTGGCACTTGGAGAGTGGCTTTTGTTAAACAAGTTTTTTGTTTTTCCTCACACTTTGGCAGTAAGACATATAGCAGAGTTTTATTTATTTCAGTTTTCACACATCACAATAAATTAAGATTTAATTGTGAGACAGCTGCATATAATTTTGTAAAAACTCATTGCTAATAACAGACTTCCAGACACTTAAAAAATAAATTCTATTTTACCATGCTGGTATTAAAATATTTAAGAAACAGCTTATTTTTAGCAATGACCCAAAAGAAGGGAATAAATCATGTGCTCCAGACCAATGATTTGGCTGAATGCCACTTTCCAGTGCTTCCTGGGAAGAAGCAATTTCAGCTGCCTGCAGAGCTGTGTCTCCTTCCAGCTCAGCATCTGAAGGCTCCCTTGACCTGATCACATCTCCACGTTATGTGGGCCACCAGCACTACCTGCAGCCAAACTGCACTCTCAGGTTTGGCAATCCTTCCCCTGGAAAGGAACTGATAAATAATTGAAGAGCCTGGGCTGCCAGAGGGAACGTGCTCTGTGCCGGGGGTATGAATTTCAGCCACCGCTTTCTTCATGAAAGATGCATGAGTGGGAGCTGAACAGAGGAGTGTGCAACTTAAAACCAGTGCACTGAACACCAGCACTGCTGAAGGACAGCCTGGGATCTCACGTACAGCTGGACAACCCTCCCCTTGAGAGCTGTGGGAGGCGAGGCTGAGGAACACAGAGAAACCTCGGAGGTGACAGACCATCCTATGTCCACACAATACCTGGCAGCATTCCTCTCCTTTAACCCTGCTTTGCTCCAGAGTACCAGGGAAATTCCCCCTTTCTGGAGCCTGTTACTAGCAAGTCTCTCTGAAGGTATAAGCAGAACCTTGAGGAATTAAGTCTAGCTCTGGTTTCCCTA
>NW_008610440.1:9167-21081 GCF_000691845.1 Merops nubicus | reverse complement strand
CCATGCTGCACTGGCTCCTAAGCAGGCCCCTTGCCCTACCCCTTTCCCTGGGCCAGCCCTGGCTCCACAGCACATCTCAGCTGAAGCTGGACATCAAGTAAAACCCCAAACCCTGGCTGGAAGCAACCAAAAGCTGCCAGATTTGCAGTGCCTCAGTACAGAATGGCATGGCCCAGGAACCCTGCACACCAGAGGGACATGAAATGAGCCACCTCCACATTGGACCCTATGCTGTGATTTCTGTCAGAACGTGCAGAAAGGAACCTGCCTGCAATCCCTGCACGAGCACAGATCTGCAGCATTTGTTTTGGCATTGCTCTTCTAAAAGCAGAGCCAGGCAGCTTGGTCTCATCACTGTCTCCTTGACTAACAGGCCCAGGACAACCTCCTCAACTGCCACCTTCTGTGTCGAGGTACAAAACCCAGAGCAAATGTTTTTACAAGCATGGTTTTCACTGTGCCCTTCCAAATCTCTCCTTGCACATTTTGAGGACTGAACTGTAATGAGAAGTCTTTTCAGGTTTGTTTTCTACAGTGTTGAATGATTTAATTATATTACAGGAAAAATAGAGGATCTGGGGCTCTAATTACATGGCACCAGCACCTCTTGGACTACTCCAGTGCTACCTCGAGCCCACTAAACTGGGGAGGAAACGTGGGCTGATCACCCCCCCACCCACACCTCTCCTAAGCAATAGTCACTGGAATCTCCAAACAGCTAAAGGTTATTTCAGATTTATTTCCCTGAAGAGCACAACTTGTCCAAGAAGTTCTCCAGCTTTGGGTTCTAATTGCTTTCAGACTCCAGTTAATAGATGATGTTTACTTATAGACAGCACATCCACATGAAATGTCCTGTAAGATTCACATCCTAAAGCTGCTTCCCAGCAACCCCCATGCTAGAAATGATTTGGTATTTCCTGCTTACAACTATGGCTAGGATAATCAGCTCATACACTGATTATTAACAGTATCATTACGAGCAGCTTTCAGAAACAAATCTGGCAGGAAGGCTGCACTAATGTCTCTGTCTCCTATCAAGAGCTATTTGAGGAAAAAAAAGTGAGATCTACAAAACAAAGTAACCTGGGAACTAGTTATTCTGCATGACTTCCACAGGACACCACTTTACCATAGGAGCCGAGGCTATAAAACCAAACATTTAACCACCACCATGCTGGTAGATTTCAGTCTTCTCCACAGAGCAGCCATGTGGGTTTACACCTCAGATTTCTACAACATCCTCTTCAAGAAATTATTGTTTGACTTGTTTTACTGAACTTTTATACATTCAGTTTTCTTTATCCTGGTTCCTTCTGCTCTGCAGCCTGAGGATGCAATAACAGACACTACTATATCCAGGCTTCTTCTGACCCAGCATTTCAGTGGGGATGATTTGTATAAAAATACACACAGACATTTCAGTTACTGATTAAAGATAATCAAGATCAACTGCCTGTTTTTTTCCATCCAAAAGAAAATAATGATACATCTTATGTGCTCCCCAACAGCATATGATTAAAGATAATCAAGATCAACTGCCTGGTTTTATCCATCCAAAATAAAACAATGATACAACATCTTATGTGGTCCCCAACAGCATATGCTGTTGATCTCAAAGGACACTTATATGATTACCCCAAAAGATCCATTAAAGATAATCAAGATCAACTGCCTGTTTTTTTCCATCCAAAAGAAAATAATGATACATCTTATGTGCTCCCCAACAGCATATGGTCTCAAAGGACATCTATATGATTACCCCAAAAGATCTTCTTCTAAAGGACCACAGCTGAGAATTCCACCCTTCCATGCCCACTCATCCTCTCCCTATGCACTCAGACCACCAGGAAGCCTCAGTTATGAAGGAAACAGGAGAATCAATGCTTGGCTCTGTGTGCATGGGTTCCAAGCAGTTCACTAGGGCAAAGACTTTTGGCAAACTGTTGTCCCTGAACTGTTCAGTTCATGACCAAAACTCTTCTCATCTGAGTTTTAATTGGACAGAATTTAAATACAAATGTGCATGTGTAACATTTTTGACTTGGTAACTAACTGGATGCAATTTTCTTGCCAGTGTTATTCATCACCCTGGAGCCTTTCTCCAGAGGCAGGCATTTGTGACCACAGCAGAGAAGATTCCTCCCACAAGCAGAGACATGTTTAAGTCACAGCCACCAATGTACTAACACAATTTTGTTAGCAACCCTTATGAAAACAAATATCTGCTCAAGATCCTTGAACCACAAAAGAAACCCCAAATATAAATGTCCACCCTAGAGAGAGAGCAAATGAAATCTGTCCTGCCCACCTGACAGCTCAGGGAAATACCCTCTGTCTTACCTGGAGCTGCAAGAAGGGGATGTTGAAGAACTTGTGCAGGTACTTGAGGCCAAAGCTGTTCTTCATGGAAGACTCAGCATAGCGAAAATAGGAGGAGCCAGGGGGCCTGTCTCAACCAGAGGGGGAGAGAGAAGAAAGCTGTACAAAGGACATGGACTGCACACACACAGAGGCACTTGCTGAGCTACATACCTTCAACCATCCTCATTCACAAGCCAAGCCCTCAATCCCCAGATGTAGACTAGCAGGTCATCCTGCTAGGGACTCATTAGTTTGTTTACAGAATTCACCCTTTGTTCCCCCTGCAGGGTGGCTGAAGGTGGCTGTGGTTGTGGTGCAGTGTCATGCAGAGTAACAAATACCATGTCAGGACACTGGTTCACCAAACAGAGGGTTTCACAGCTGTACAAGCTGTTCATTTCTCAGTGAAGTTTTTGGTTTAAAACCACAAACAGACCTACAATAAGTCACAGGCATCACCAGTGGGCACTAAATGCAGCTGAGTCATGTACAAAGATGAACTTGTAAATAAATGATTACACCATGGAACCAAGACTTAGAACTCCTACCATTCCAGTGTGCCTACAAACACCTTAAAAATATACAGCACACAAAAAGGTACAACCTATTGAATCCTGAATAGTAAATAAGACTTTATATTAAATAACAGAGAGACTCAGATCTCTGCATAAGGGAAAATCTTGCCTGGCTGGCAAGGGAGGCAGATGCACTAGCTGGCTCTCTTGTAGCAGAATTACTTGGAGTAGAGAACAGTTGTCCTGCAGGAAAAGGACTCTTTCACAAGAGCAGTACTATCCAAAAAGAAGATGAATTCTTAGGAAAGGTACTTCTGAAAGGCACATGCTGGCAGGCACTCACTGACTGCTGGAACACAGCTAAATCTGCCCACAACAGTCTCCCAGATCAAAGGAAGAGGAGCCCATCACGCAAGCTGCTGCGTGAGACACTCGGAGCTGGGAAGGCCCAGAAGCCAGGCAGAGAGGGAGGGGATGAAGGTGCTGTGGCAGCAGGAGCAGAGCAGCTGCCCATGGGTGAGGGCTGCTGCCCTGTGCCCGGGGTGCCCCTCACCTGTTGAGGCTGTGGATGAGGTCCCGCACGTCGCCAGGCAGGATCACCCTGTGCTCCCCCATGTCCCGGTAGTTCCCAAGCACACACACTGGAACGTGGGTCGGCACTTTAGGAAGCTCCCTCAGGATATAGTTGAATGTCCTTCACCATGGGAGAGAGAGAGAAAGGCAGATGAGTGGAAAAACATCATTCTGTGAGCAGCTTCATGCACAAATCCCAAAAAAACCGATTTTTCTTCAGAATCCTTCCAGGACGGTGGCTCCTTTCCCCCCTTCAGAGAAACACATTAACTGTAAACACATTCATATCATTCTTTATCCAAAACCAACTTGACAAGTTCAATAATCCACTTCCACCAGCAGCCTCACATCTCCTGCAGCAATATTTCCCTCAGTCCTACAGAACTGTGGGAGGCCAGCAGAAAAGGAGGATTCCCTCCCTCCAGCTGTCAGCGGGCTCACTGACCCACACCAAACCTGTGAAACACAAGCTTAAACAGCAAGCAGGAGCCCTTACCACCTTCTCCTTCCACTCCAGCTTCCAAAACTGCCTCACCCTCCTCAGCAGATGTGCCAAATGAGCAGTTCATGACTTCTGTATGCTAATGCAACCTAGAGCCTCTAAATAACCCTCACTAATTCCAATTTTCCTAGGAATTTCTCACTAGCATCCCCCTTTCTCTTGTGTTCTGGAGAGCAGGGGTTTGTAACATGCCCAGTGTACTTGGCACCTGTAATAGCACTAATTATCAAGCCTCCACCAGCAGCATATCAGAAGCTGCTGTACACAAGCCCACAGGGAGACTGCTTGTTTGAAACAAGCCCTGGAGCAGACTATATTAAAAGACATGTCAGAAGATAAAGCCACACGAGCTTGCTTCAACTCCTTAGGCTGGTTATCAGCACCACAGTCCACCTGGGAATCAAGAGATCTAGAAGCCATTTGTTTTCACTGAACAAGTGAGAATCTGGTGGTGCATGCTGCTGAAGATGTCTTACCACTGTTTGGTGATGTCAAACATCATCACCACACCGTTGCAGTTTTTGTAGACATCCAGGAACTCTGCATCCAGAGCCATTTCTGACTCTGCCTGAGGAAACAAAGGCAAAAAAGCTGTAAATCATTTGATTCAACTTCAGGCTTGCACAGAATGCAACGGACTCAGTGCAGAATAGAAAACCTTCTAAAGGGACAGCCACCAGAATTATCTGTGGATTTCACAGCACCATCATTTAAGCAAGATACCTGGTGCTTTGCAGGTTCTGCTGCCCACAGGAGCAGGACATGAACCACCTGCCAGTCTCTGACAAAGCCATGTCTGAGAGCAAATGCTAAAACCTGTCTCCACCTCCTTCCCCTGTGCCCCCAAGTCCTGCACTGGAGAGATAACTCCACACATGCTCCAGGATGAAGGACAGAGTTCACAGGCCCCATTTCAGCTCTCTGCTGACCCAAATATTGACTGTACTGGGGTTTAAAGCCAGGATGTAGTTTCTACAGAGTTCCTCCCATGAAGGGCTGTAAGGATTTAGTAGTATCCAGTTTGCTTTTCAACATTTGGACTCTGCAGCTGTACAGTACTGGTCAAAACAACCTCCAAGGCTGCTGCTGCCATTTGGTGCCTATGGAACAATTCTCACTCCTTCCCCAGGAGTGGGACACTCCTTTTCACTCACATTTGTGAAGGAAGAAGGAGCTGTGTTAAAGGCTGCTCTCATAAAGGCTTCTTTCTATAGGAGAGTATTTTTAAAGACAGTTCTCCTCACCTGACTGCACAGATTGAGCAGAACTGGCACCGTGGTGGAAGAGTTAACCCTTCAGTGCCCTGACCAGCCCCAGCCCCAAGGGCTCAGCTCTCTGTGTACCAGTGACAATGCCATCCACTGCAACACAGAGCACCAGAATAGCACCCTGGCCCTGAGCCCTGCAGGGCACTGACACAGCAGCAATGAAGCCTTTAGGACCTGCTGCATGGATCATGGAATCAAGGGACTTTTAAACTTCACTCTTCCTGAGAATAAAATTGTACATCTTTTGAAAGAGATGCCATGGGAGTGCAGTGGCAGCCCACAGGCAGTTTGGGTGATGTGGTAAGATGATCTCCCACATAGCACTTGGTTCTTCAGCAGAAGACCCAAAGGAGACACATTGATGCAAGGGGTCAGAGGAAGCTGCTGGGTTTAATGTGCTGGGTAACACTTCTACTTCCCCCTCCTCCTCTCTATTTCAGAGGGTGTTACAAGGTAGATAGCTAGCCTAGTTTTAAGGAGGAGTCAGAAAGTGTGGCATCAAGTGACTTCTGCAGGTTTCACAAGTCCATTATAAAAGGACTTCCTTCCACTGCCCACCTGCAGACAGGAACAAAGCTACTGAGTAAACATCTGGAGCACAGTCATTCCCAAAGGACAGAATGGAAAACAGCAGGGAAGTTGTGGTGAGGGCAGGGACAGGGATAAAACACAGGTAAAAGAGTGAAGAGCATCAGGGATCCCATTGTCCCCCATCCACCTGCCAGCCCATCCTAAAAGCAGAAGCAAATATAGAACTTGCTCTCCATGGACCAAAGGTGGACTAGTGGCTGGCTTCCCACTAAGAGGCAGAAACCTGCATTCAAGTTGACTCACCTCCTGAGGGTCATTTTCCAGTTTCAAACCATCTCCTCGTTTTTTGCATTTTCCTTAAAAAAAAAAAATAAAAAATACAAGTGTTACATTGGGCAGGACCACAGCATTTTGAACATGACCTTAAAGCAGATCCAACTTCTCCTGTAAGCGTGGGGAAGGCAGAGGGGTGGGCCAGGCATGCCTACCCTGGGCAAGAATGCCACCTGGTCCAATTCAAAGTGAATTGGCAGAAAGTCTGGGGTAGCCTAAACCATTTCTCTTCATAGTATAAAGTCATAATGACTGAATAATACAGACATTGGTGCACCTCTGACCACACAGGGAAGCTGCTGTGCTGTGCTTTTTGTTGCCTTAGTGCTGATTGTGGGGCTGGACAGCACAACTACACCCAGAGCCTTCCTGAGCCATGGCACTGCTCTGAAGCCAGCAGCATTCTGAAGAAACGGGACCTCAGAGCCCATGGGCTGTGCTAGGGGAATATAACAGCCAAAAGACAGAGTTTATACAAGGAGAAATCAAAGCAAAATCAAATAGACTGTGGCAACGGGGCTGTGGAGAAGTAGTGGAGAGCCAGAGGGTCAGGTCTGGACATCACCAGCAAAAGGAAATCCTCCAGAGGCACCATCCAAAGCCACAGGCTCCAGAGACACGCACACAAGAATAAGCCAGGACAGGTAAAACTGATGAAACTCTCAGGAAACTGCAAGAGGCAACGGGCTAAACACTTGGAGAAGACACCAGAAAACCTTTATAGAGACTTGCCTTCCAGTCCCACAGCCACAGTCCCACCTGGAGGAATCTGCAGGCTGCTCTCCAACTCATCTGCATCCTCTAAGGCACATGCTAAAATACAGCCCTTATACTTAAAGGGAGACCTCCTGAGACTTCTCCCTTTTCTTACAGCTCCAGTAAGCACTGGAGATGTTCACAAACTGGCATTTTAAAGTACCACTGGCATTTGACTCAACTCCCTGAGAAAAGGAGTTGGTGTTTATAAGCCTCAGGCTCCCTGAAAATTCTGCATTCCATCAGTTACACTGCAATCACATTTCCAAACCTTAAAACCTGCACCCACAGCAGGCTGAGAAGATGACACCATCTACCTGCAGCTGCAACGGGCAGTGGCAACCAGCTAACGTGATATTCTGATGCAGACACTTGGCACAAAGGATCTCCAGGAGTCCCAGGAGGTAAGAACAAGGACATCTTCTTTCACCCACTGCCAAAGGCGTTTAGTGCAGACACACCATTAAAAATCCCCCCAAAATCTATCCTTGCTGCCCAGGGATCATTTAAGCCCTGTCTACATCCAGCAGTTTCCAGGGTTTTATCAAAGGATGAGCACTGCACAATGACTAACCCTGTGCATTATGTTTCACAGACACCAAATACCTTCCAGATGTTACTGACAGCAATTAAGAACTGTATTTCTGAATTAACCTTGTTCTGTATTTTCCGAGCCTAGTGATGAGTTAACTAAATTACAAGACTTGGAATTCCTTCTCATAATTTCTAGAAATTCCCTGCATCACTGACAACAGAATGTGTGGGCAGCTTGGATGCACCTGAAAAAAAAACTCCCATCAACTCTTTAAGACTCTGAGACACTGGGGGACTAAAATAGCTTCTGTCAACCATTCAGCTGTTGATTAATATGGAGCAACTCCTTGTAAAATACATGGTTCTGCCAGATGCTGCATGTGAAATGAAGTGTTTCATGCTTTTTGCACACAGGTTAACAATAAATAGTGATGAAATACAGAGTTTTTTTATGAAAGTTCTAATGCTGCAGGAGACTCTGGCCCCTACATGCTGACAGCATGTAAAATGTCAACTGTAAGATGACATAAGGGGGGCAAACATCTGAAAGTAGCAGAAATACTAATCCTGGTCCTTCCCCATTCATGCAATGTGTTTCCCTGGAGGATCCAGGTATGGGCTCTGATTCTTCCCAGCACAACTGAAGGGGTGGGGTGTCTGGGACATGTGTGCCTTTTCCCACCTCAGTTAAATTCCTCTCAAGTCAGAGGCATTCTTGTGGCTCCTCTGACTGTTTCTGCAGTTACTGCTAAATTATGCTTGACGTGACCTGAATTTCTACCAAGAAGCTCAAGCAACCACAAATACTCTTCATAGTTCCTCCTGTCCTGAGCAATCAAGGTGTCCTTCTAACCTGAACATACAACCAATGACTTGAGACCAAGTACCAGACACACACAAAGTCACAAGCAGGGAGGGGTGTGTGCATCAAGAGGAATGGGTAATATTCCTCCATGGTGCAAAGGAGGTCAGCTCTAGGGGAGCACCAGAGCTCACAAGCTCATGTGTGTACATGTTCATGCACTGTGGCTATTTTTGGAACCCAAACTGCAGGACAAGCCAGAAAAAGGACAAGATGTATGTAGTGAAAAGATGCACTTCAGCCTGTAAAGGCAAGGCCACAATGAAGACTGGGGGTTTATATGAGAGAGGTCCTGTCTTCAGGTTGCATTGATGTGCAATCCAGCAGCCTCAATCAGTAAGCAAGGCTCTTTGTGCTGTGATTGCTCAGCTTCTCCACCTAGAACAAGGACTGCTCCTTCTTTCCAGGCATAACAGAAACACTGAAACCAGATAACCTTACAGCAGTGCCCCAAAGTCTACAGAACAGTTCCTACTGAACACCAGAGCCTGGGGCTGTAGCCAGCACCTGGGAGCCTCTGCACCTCTAGGTACCACCAGTTTTGCTGCAGGAGAGCAAGGATTCAGTACAGCTTGCCAACAAATGCTGTCCACTCTGCAGGGGAGATGCTGCTGTTCACCACTTAAAAACACACAACCAGAATATCTGTATCTCCAGTGTTATTTAAATTATGACATCTGACAATAACAGAAACAGTAATTCTGATCTTTCCTCCTCCTTGCAGCACATCTTTGGGATGGAGAGGGGTGAAGGGGCAGGGAGAGGACAGGAATCTCCAATATGACAATTTCTGTTCTTTTGGGGGACAACAGAAAAAAAATACAATTTGATCCCTTCAGTTAATGTATGGGAAAAGATGCAGGAACCAAACAAGCCAGAAGACTGGAACTGTTCTTCAATCACCTGCATTCAGGCAGCTTCACTGCACTCAGGATCCACTACAGCTTTATGGCCTGCAGCAGTTACACAACTTGCTGCAAAGCCAGAAAGATGAGTCAGGACCGTGGGTTTTGCTGAGATATCCTTCCTATGTTCTATTCACTCCAAGGGCAGCAAAGGAGACAGTATTTACCACACACTGCTCAAAACCCAATATAATCCCTAGCTGGGGGCAAGCTCTACTTGTTAAGATTTTAACAAATGGCATCATGACACAAACGAGCCCCTCTCTGTGAGCAGGCCCAAGGAGAACACAGCAGGCTGCATGGAATCCATGCTCCAGTGGGTCTGCATGTTAAATAACAAAAAAAACCCCAAAGATTCAAGGAAAAGGGAAGAGGAGTGTGGTGTAACAGTCACCATTCCCCCCTGCTTCAGTGCACGGAGCCACCCCTCAGGTTTTAAGCTTTCTCAGCACACCTCCCCACACTTCCAACTTAGCATCTATATGCTAAACAAACAGCAGCTTGGCATCAGCCAGACAGAGCCACCAGAGCTGCTCCTGAACCAGTCTGGAGAGAAAAAATCAAAGCACGCTGCTGAAGTCCTGAGGAGAGGGAGACATGCTGCTGGTAAGCACCAGGAGAAACACCACCTCGTAAAGCCACGCTCACTTCTGAGCAAAAAATGTACACGAAGCTTTTCAGGACACAACTTAGGAAATTTCCTGAAATCCTCACGGGCATGTTCACATGGAGACGTGCAGAAAGGCAGCAGTGAATAGCAGAGAGGAGGCCAGAGCTGCTTTACAAGACTCAAGTTGAAAACTGCAGTTTATGAATACAACTTTCAGGCAGTCTAGCAACATTCCCACATCAGGCTTTGAATATATTTTCCATCTTAATTTACATTTACATCTTCATTTAAATAGAGTTCTCTTAGTTTTCTCTAACAAGGAACACTTCCTCCAAAATGGGGAAACACTGGCAACAAAATTTAGCCTGGAAAACAACATCTGTTGAAATGCATGTTCAGAACGTGCATTTTTGGCAGTTTCAAATACAGCCTGATAAAAGCAGCATTCTACACAACTCTAAATATGCAGGTTAGCCAGGATCTGGTAAGCAAGGAGAAAAAGGAGGCTCAGGTCTTGTCAGCACTAGGCTGCAGCAGCACTGGCTATGTCACTACAAGTCTACAGTCTAGATCAGTGTTGCTCTCACCAAAAGCATCACGCAGGAGGATTTTTTGTCCTAAGTATAGAGAAGGAAGAATAAAAATGTCATGAAATAACATGAAGATGAAAGTTAGATAGGAGCAAGTTCCTAAGAGTTAATTTGCCCATTTTCCTAAAGTTGTACTTGTCAGGAACCTGCAAAGCTGTGGCAATAGGAAAGGATTTGATTTGGTTACGTCACGATGATCTGAACTTTTCACTGCATTGATGAAGTACATTTGATTATATAAAACTACATATCTGTAGTCCACAACCAGGGGGCTTAACAGAAAGGGCTTTATTTCAAAAGAATAAAAAGCAGAAAGAAGAGAGTCCCTTGAGGTTTCTAACACATGCTCCACTGTCAGAAATGAAAGCAGCGTCAGAAGAGCTGTTACCAACATCTGCACATATCAAATCTGACTCATTTTGCCAAAAAAATGACAAGTCTCAAGTTGAGGAGATGAGTCTGCTCAGAGAAGCTATTCACAGAAAAAAAAATGCTGCAACTACATGATTCCCAAATTATCTGTCTAACCATTCATACCAAAGTTGCAAGGCAGCAAGAAAACAGATGTTCTGCTCCGAGTCCAGCCCTGCACATGTTACCCCAGGATCTGAAAGCCAAACTGGAATCAGACTGACTCCAGCAGCAACTCTGACCTAAGGAAGGGTTTGTCTACACTGTGAAAACCAGGGTTTAAAAGAATAAAAAGATATAGCACCCAAGATTTTCATTTAAAGTTACAGGCTCAAGTTTAACCTAAAGGCTCTGACCCAGGGCTGTACCCAGAGCTGCTATCTTAAATTACCTTTTCTTTTGTACTATTTTAAACCCAATTTAGCTAACATGAAAAATGAGAGTTCTCCCTTTCCCTCTCCCTATTGTATTTATCTTCTTATTTTCTGGTGTTCATGCCTGTGTGAGGTGCAGCAGGAGCAGTGCCCCTCGGGGGCAGTTCTGCTGAGGAATGAGTGCCAAGCACAGACTCCTGCCAAGGCTGCAGGAAAGGCACCAGCAGCCAAACCATCAAAGCTGAGGTTTCAATGACTGTAGTCAACAGATCTGATGAACAGAAACACACAAACCAGGAGCACAACCCCCAGAGCAAGAGGTAACTCACTTGTAGAGCTGCTTTCCTGACCACTTTAAACCAGGATGGTATGAACGGCTCTTGAAAGCCACAGAATATCTGCATCTGGGGCTACAGAATGGGCTGTTATGGTTTACATCTGAACCCCAATTCCTTCCAGCAACAGATTCCACTGCATTCAGATTTGCACTGCATCCAGACTGTCTCTCCACATACTCTTTTGGGGTTTGTTTTTATTTTTTAAAAAAGAGAACTTTATACTCTGCCAGAAACTGAAAACTAATGACAAATGTATTTATACATCAGAATACTCTCCCTGGCCAAGCACTTAGAACAGATTTTGGATTAAATACATTGCATCTTCTGTCCTAAGCGAAGGTAAGCAATTTGCTTCTCTTTTATCCTTTCCTCCTGCATACATTATTCACTGCAGATAACATTTTAGCAATTTAACAATAGCATTCCTTTACAAAAACAGCTCAGCAGG
>NW_008610440.1:0-9136 GCF_000691845.1 Merops nubicus | reverse complement strand
AGCGCCCAAGAGCTCAGTAGCTGTCTAAACATAGATAAAACTATAAAGGAGAGAAGATGAAGTTTATTGTAAAGTTCAGTGAATAAATGTGAATACACTAAGCAGCAGGCTATTTCATCTGTCACAGAGCACATGAAACAGTCACTTCTGGATATTGGGTTTGAACCAAAGTGCAGATTCCAAATAATGGGCTCTAGCACACCAGACTCTTCTCTCCTTTCCATGTTTTTTTAGGATGTCACATCCACACACTTGAAAAAAATGTAGCTACAGATGTTTTTCTAAAGTAGAAGTAGGTACTTCTGAATTTAATACAAATTTTTAACTACAAGTGAGAAAAAACTATGAATCCCCATTAGAAAGGAAGTTATAAATCTTACCTTTGTCAACTACATCCCAGACTTCAACCTTAACAATATCGTCAGTGGCTAAAAGCACAAGAAGAACACAAAGTGTTAGAAGAGGGTTTCAGTAAAATGACCAATGACCAACACTCAACACTTGCCAGAGAGCCCAAGTCAACACTCAAAGCAGCAGGTGAAAATAAAAAGAAAAGTAATTCTTGAGTGAGTTAAAAGGAAACCCAAAGACTACAAGAAGAGCTGGTGTTGAAGGTTCAAGCTGTATGCTAAAACTGAGTGAACTGAAAAACTTCTTAAAGCCTCTTAGTCACACAAGTGATAGGTGGATTTCCTTGAGGTTTTATGTTAGCTTTAAAGCAGGTTACAATATTTTGTGCACATTCTTCTCTTAACATACAGAGATTTCCACATTCTTTCAAAAAAAAGATACACATTTAATTTGGAGAATAAATCCTGGTCTATAAGCAAGGTGTACAACTGAAGGAAAATGAATATAAACACTCAGTGAAGTTCAACTTATTAATGACATTTTCAGGTGAGCATGACAAACAGTGCAGACAGTCCATTCCCTCTGCACATTCAGAGTTGCATTCTGTGAACAATAAGATATCACTACCAATTTTACCTCTTAATGAGCTGCAGCATCAGTAAATTATAAGCAGTAACACAGATTTGATTTGCTAAAATCTGAAGCAAGACTACAGAGAGTGCTGCTGGTACTGGGGCTAGCAGCTTAACTGTCAGACAGCACGAGGGATGGGCAGCCTGGGTTAGCTGCTGCTGCTGAATCCACATGAGCAGTCTGATCTTCATGAAGCTGCTCCAAGGAACAGTTGCCTTTTGGAAATGCTACAGCTAAAAAGCAAAAGCCTGTACTTGGAGCAGCTCTGAACACACAGCAATGGAACAGGGAGATAATGCCTCAGAGTAGAAAATAATCTCATAGGATGGCATCAGAATTTAGCTAAGTGTCGTTGTCAAGCCAGGAAACATCTCCTCTAAAGAATTCACTGTTGGCTTAATGTAAATGTTTCAAAATATTATAAAGACAGATTATGAATAAAGGAAAACTTTGATCCTCTGCTTCTGGAGAAAGATCCTCTTTTACATTTATTCATGAAGCCAAATCAGCCTCTACTTTTCCTCACAGCAGCTCCCTCTTCTCTTCTGCTTTGCCAGCAGGATGGTGGCACAGGGGCTGACCAGAAGCACCACAGGTTTGGGTGGGACTCCAACCACCACAGGCGTCCAGCAGCCTCCCATGCCAAAACCAAACCTCTGCACAAACCACTCTGCTCCCCAAATTCTGACCTGAATATCTGTACAGACCATGAAGCCAGGGATGGACCAAAGCCCAGTGGTCCCCATGACTGGCTCGCCTGGCACAGGCACAGCGGGGTGACCTCCCTGGGACGTGGGCTGCTGGAGCCTGGGGCCTGTTCAGGGTGTGCCCTGACCCTGCAGGTGCTGGGACATGGATCACTAGTGGAGCTGTGCCCCCAAAGTCCTGCCCTGCAGCTGGGACTGGCAGTGCTGCTGCTGTCCCTGAAGGACAGGGGGATGGACAGAGCAGCAAAGTCAACCCTAGTGCCTTCCAACAGTCACGACCTTCTGCAAAAGACAGAGGTGTTGCTTTCTCAGCTGGTACACTCTGCAGAGGCAGAGGAGGAGTCCAGAAGGCTGCCTGTTCTCTCCAGAAGTGCCACAGAATCATAGAATCACTTTGGTTGGGAGAGACCTTTACGATCATCAAGTCCAACCATTCACCCAGCACTGCCAGGTCACCACTGACCCATGTCCCTCAGCACCACGCCTACACATATCGGAAATCCCTCAATGGATGAGGACTCCACCACTGCCCTGGGCAGCCTGGGCCAGGGCTTCACAGCCCTTTTGTGGAAGAAATTATTCCTCGTATCCAACCTAAGCCTCCCGTGGTGCAACTTGAGGCTATTTGTTCTTGTCCTATTGCTTGTTCCTTGGGAGAAGAGACAAACTGCCATCTGGCTCCAACCTCCTGCCAGGGAATTGTCAAGAGCCAGAAGGTCTCCCCTCAGTCTCCTTTACTCCAGGCTGAACAACCCCAGGTCCCTCAGCTGTTCCTCACAAGACCTGTGCTCTACACCCTTCACCAGCTTCACTGCCCTTCTCTGGTCACACTCCAGCCCCTCAACATCCTTCTTGAAGTGAGGGGCCCAAAACTGAACCTGGGATTCAAGATGTGGCCTCACCAGTGCCAAGTACAGGGGAACAATTGCTTCTCTAGCCCTGCTGGCCATACTATTTTTGATACAAGCCAGGATGCTGTTGGTGTTGATGGCAACCTGGGCACACACTGAGTCACCTACAGCTGGCTGTGGACCAGCACCCCCAGGTCCTCTCCTGCTGGGCAAGGAAGCAGCACAAGCACATTAACAAGGGGCTTCTGTGGAGAAGCTGGATCCCCATTTCAGATCAGTCAGCCTTGGGGTGAGATCCAGGAGGTGACCTGGTATCTAGGACTAGGACTTTGCTCCCAAGCTCCAGAGGTCTCCACCTCCTCGCCCTAACACCAAACACACCCTCAGCTAAGATTTGTTCTGCTGAGTAATTTCCACAGCACTGACATCCTGCTGAGCAGCAGCACTCCCAGAGAGCCAAAGAGTTGAAGGTTTGACCCACAAAGACCTACTCCACACTCTTTTATCTGAGGGGAAGCACAGAATTTCCCAAAGAAACTGACTGCATGACATCCAAGAAAACCATTTTTCCACATGGGCTTTTTTCCTGTTAGCACCACTGCTCCTGCCAGCCCACAGCCAGAGAGTTCTTCCTTTTCATCACCAGCTTCACTCCTGATTATCCTGAGCACACAAGAGGATAATTACTTCAGTGCTGCTGTGTTGGCATTGGTATGACTCACACATTTCATCTGGAGGGGTTTGGAAGGCAAGCTGCAGCAAAAAGAGGCCAATTCACCCTTTTATCTCTCTGCCTTGGATTAGCATAAGCCACGGCCCAAAGCACTCACAAGACCTGCACTCAGTTGCTGTATGGCCAAGTACTCTGGAGCCAGTGGCACACTAAGACTCTACCTTCCAGGAAAACAGTGGAGAGGTCTGAGAAGACTGCAGCTGCAAGGAAGCTCCTTTAAAAAGAAGAATCATTGCTTTATAGGTGGGTTCATCACCAGGAATTCACAGGCCCTCAGACATATTCACCCTCATGCAGTTACATGACTCACTTCATCTGCTTTGGACCACCAACCCCACAGAGCAGAGCAGCTCTGCCATTCCTCACACCCATCTACAAAGCACTGAACATGCTGGAACACAGGGATTTGCAGATTTTTATTTTGTACTCCCCTTCTGAGACTGCCAAACAGAGAATAAAATTGGTGACCAGCATAATCTCAACCAGCGTTCGTTAGGGCCAGGAATGGTAACTCCTCACTTGGACACAAAGTTACAAATTTTAATTGGCACAGAAAAGTAATTTTCCTCATTCAGAGTAAGGAGAAATAACTAAAATTCCTCTACCTTTTTTAATTCCTCTAGTATAAAATTTCCAATGATCTGACAAGTTGCTACGTTCCACATCAACAACATAAAACTTCTAATACCAGGCAATGTAAGAATCCTTCAATATTTGACAATGATTTAATTAACATCTGTAAATATTTGCTGCCAACTGCCTCATAAGGTTTACTCAAGGTAACTTGAGAGCGTGATCACAGGAAAAACAAACTTTATTGCTCCTCTACAGATTAACTCAGCCAACAGGGTGGTAATCAGATCTGAGCCAATTTCTCAGGGTGCTCACATCACCCATCTTGGGTGGAAAGTTTTCACAGCAGGAAACAGACTGTCCAATGTCATTAAAAAAGGGGGTTATTTTTTTAAAACAAGTTTTAAGAAGGTCAGTGGAGAATTTCCTATACTGATGGAGATTATCACTAGGAATACAATGCAAGAGAAACACAAACAAAAGGCACAACTTCATGTAGACACGAGGCAACCAGAACTCTCTGCAGGGCTACAAACCCTCTGCCTGCACTCTGTGGACCTGGCCATGGCTATAAAAACAGCTGGGTGTGAATAAGTCTCCCCAAAACCCAACGCCAGACTCCTGGGCTGGGCTTATTACCTGGGGTTACCTGTGCTGATCAGAGAGGAAACCACACTCTGAAGTTTGTACCTATGATGCTGCAGAAAACCACAACTAACACTCAGTGTGCTCTTTAGGCTTGGATACCTAAGAGAGAGAGATCTAATTAATTTAATTTCTTACTCTAAGACTGGACAGGTTGGATTGATGGGCCAAGGTCAATTGGATGAGGTTCAACAAGGCCAAGGGTCAGATCCTGCACTTCAGTCACAACAACCCCCTGCAAGGCTCCAGGCTGGGGGAAGAGTGGCTGGAAAACGCCTGGCAGAGAAGGACCTGGGGGTGCAGATGGCTGAACAGGAGCCAGTGGGTGCCCAGGTGGCCAAGAAGGCCACCAGAATCCTGGTCTGGATCAAAAATAGTGTGTCCAGCAGGAGCAGGGAAATGATCATGCCCCTGGACTTGGCACTGGGGAGGCCACAGCTTGAGCACTGGGGTCAGGTCTGGGCACCACAAGAGAAGAAAAACCTTGAGGGGCTGGAGCAGGTCCAGAGAGGGGCAGTGAAGCTGGGGAGGGGTCTGGGGAACATGGCTTGTGAGGAGCAGCTGAGAGATCTGAAGTTGTTTAGTCTGGGAGAGGCTCAAGGGAGACCTGATTGCTCACTACATCTTCCTGAAAGGAGGTTGGGGTGAGGTGGGGGTTGGTCTCTTCCCCCAGGTAACCAGTGATAGGATGAGAGGAAATGGGCTGAAGTTGCACCAGGGGAGGTTTGGACTGGGTATTAGGAAGGATTTCTTGACTGGCAGAGTGGTGAGGCCTTGGCCCAGGCTGCCCAGGGAGATGGTGGAGCCACCATCCCTGGATGGTGTAAAAAATGTACAGACATGGTACTTCAGGATATGGTTTAGTGGTCATGGTAGTGTTGGGTTGATGGCTGGACTTGATGATCTTGATGTCTTTTACAGCCTTAA
This sequence comes from Merops nubicus, assembly GCF_000691845.1. Lineage (NCBI taxonomy): Eukaryota > Metazoa > Chordata > Aves > Coraciiformes > Meropidae > Merops > Merops nubicus. The sequence continues at coordinate 3,716 of NW_008610440.1, read as the reverse complement.
TGATTCTATGATTCCATAGGCTGCAGCATTCTAGTTTGATTTTGGACACTTTCCATCATCCAAAGAACCTGGAAGCTCTGTGTTCACACACCAACAACCCATGTGCTGATATTCTGAGAGAAGAAGAGGAGCCTGGGAAGGATGCCACAGCTAAAATCTAGCATGCCAGAGGTCTTGCTGCAGATGGGGAACACCACTGCATGAACACCACAGCTCTGCCTGTGCCTTGGGCCAGCTGCTCATTTTGGGTACTGTCTTCCTGATGGTAGCCAAAATACAGACACTTTATGAAGAAATGTAGAAGCTAACAGGCACACCTTTGCACCAGTCCCATGGAGAGCCCTGTGAAAGAGCCAGAAAACCCCTGACATCAGGCTTAGTGCAGCCTCAGGTCCTGAGTGACAGACAACCACTAGCTGCACTCAGCAGGGATGACCTGGGTAACCACGAGCCAGCAGTGTGCTGCTGTGGCCAAAGGCTTCCTGGAGTGCATTCAGGAGAGCTTGGCCAGCACCTTGAGGAAATTCTCCTCTCTCTCTGCTCTGCCCTGTTAAGGCCAGCTCTGGAGCACTGGGAAGTTCTCTCTCTCTGCTCTGCCCTGTTGAGGCCAGCTCTGGAGCACTGGGAAGTTCTCTCTCTCTGCTCTGCCCTGTTGAGGCCAGCTCTGGAGCACTGGAAAGTTCTCCTCTCTCTCTGCTCTGCCCTGTTGAGGCCAGCTCTGGAGCACTGGGAAGTTCTCCTCTCTCTCTGCTCTGCCCTGTTGAGGCCAGCTCTGGAGCACTGGGTCCCACACTGGGCTCCACAGTTCAAGAGGGTCCAGCAGAGGCTAAAAAGATGCTGAGGGGCTTGCAGCATCTCTGGAAGGAGTAAAGGCTGAGAGCCCTGGGGCTGGTTAGCCTGGAGAAGAGAAGACTGAGAGGGGATCTGATCAATGTTCATCAATATCTAAAGAGCAGATGCCAAGGAGGCCAAGCCAGACTCCTTTCAGTGGTACCCAGTGATAGGAGAAGGGGCAGCAGGCACAAAGCAGACCACAGGAACCTCCAACTAAACATGAGGAAAAACTTCTTTAGGGTGACAGAGCCCTGGAGCAGCTGCCCAGAGAGGCTGTGGAGTCTCCTTTGCTGGAGAAATTCCAAACCCACCTGGACAGGATCCTGGGCAACCTGCTCTGGGTGCCCTGCTGGAGCAGGGGGGTTGAACAACATGATCCCCAGAGGTCCCTTCCAGCCCTCACCATTCTGTGATTCTGTGACCTGTTTCTCTCCAAGGCAAATGAGAACCATCCACCTTTATAAACCTTTTCAACCTGTGTCAAGAGAGGACTGACTCATGTGGAGGCCTGTCTTCAGAAGGGGACAGGAGTCACCAGCTCCCTGTGAGTGGACAGCAGCAGCATCTGCTCACTCTCCCTGCACTGAAGCCTGGGAAGATGAAGAGAGCACTGTTCCAAGGCTGACTGCTGGTGAACACACCCTGGGGCTCCGTGATCATCATCACAAGACCTGGACATCACTGTATCATCCAGTGATACAGATCTGATGGGTGAATTAGGGCACCCAATTTGGTGTTCACCCAAACTACATGGGGTATTTTTCCTGTTGTGAGGAGACAGAGGGCACTTGATTCAACAAAAGGGCAGAGTGGTGCAGATGGACAATGTCTGATGAGGGCAAACTAACTGCTGGGCTGTTTTATTTTAAAGCAAAATCAGTCTCACAGAGCAAGGTCATACTGAGTCAGTAGATCTCCCCACAAGGCTGTGGCATTTCTGATCAGGAAGCTGAAGGCTGACTCAATGCACTGTTGAATCACAGCTTTATGCAATCTCAATGCTGGCAGTGTCTCCCACAGATGAGATCCAGGGCCTCCAGAGACACTTTACACTGTCAGCAGATGATGAACATTAAAGAAAAGTCACACCTCATCTCTCAGACTCAAACAAGCACTTAGAAAAAGCGACTGATAAGATACTTCTGTGCTCCAGTAAGCTGGCCTAGAGTTATTAGTACTACAATAATTTTTAAAACATCATCTTCACCAGTTACTCTGTGTATTTTAATCAGTAAAAACATAGTTTGCACTATGCTATTCACTTCTGCACAACAGAGTAACACCAAAAGCAGGGTTAGCCTCAGAGAGATGACTGAGAAACTGTGATTAATAAATTAAAATAACAGGAGTGATGAGTGACCATTTTATCTCTCAAGCAGGCAGAGAAGAAAGAAGCACACCAGGCTGCAGTGGAATTTCTACCCCCAAGGCACTGTCCCATGACTGTCACTCCCCCGACCCTCTTCCATCTTACTTTTATAATTCCAGTGGATGCTGGTGACTTGGATCTCCTGAGTTGGAATATATTCCTCAATAAATTTCTTCCCCTGCAGTCGGTGCCAGAGTGTGGTTTTCCCAGTGTTCCTGTCCCCTCGGATGACAATTTTCACTGGGGAAAAAGAACAAGCAGAAAAATGAAGTTGATTAAAATCCAAACAAAGAACACTCTGAAAAGCACATTAACATTTTGCAAGATGTAATTAGTTCTCCCATATGACACAGGCATGATGGGGTTTGTTAAAAAACATGAGCTCCAGTCAATAAAATTAGTGTTTATTCAGCTACACATGCTAGCTCAGCAGAAAGAACCAACCCCCACATTGGATCTTCAGAAGCTGCAGAAGTTCAGCCAGCAAAGTCTCTGCTCCTTCCACCCTCCTGCTCTCCCTACCCCTGCCCAGCCCGTGCTCCTGCTCTGCAGTACCCAGCTCCTGTGCTAGCCTCTTATGCCAGCCTCCTCCTCTAATTATCTCCTCTACCATTCCCACTTTTCCTTAAACCTTGAGAAAACAGGATCATAGAATTGTTTAGTTTAAGAACATAGAGTCCAATTGTTCCCCAGCACTGCCAGGTCCCCACTGCCCCGTGTCCCTCACACCACATCTCCACAGCTTGGAAACCCCTCCAGGGGTGGGGACTCCACCACTGCCCTGGGCAGCCTGGAACAGGGCTTACCAACCCTCATTTTCACTAAAATCCAACCTAAACCTCCCCTGGCACAACTTGAGGCCATTTCCTCTTGTCCTATCAGTTGTTCCTTGGGAGAGGAGACCGACCCCCACCTGGCTCCAGCCTCCTGTGAGGGAGTCTAGGGAGTGACCATCTCTTCCCTCATCCTCCTGCTCACCTCCTAGACCCAGCTGCCCACTGAAAGCTCAAGGACAAGTTCTCAGCTGAGCCCACAAGGCAGGATCCTGTGTTCAGAGGTGCTGCTCCCTACACCCCATAGGGTGAACTCTGAACCCCAGCACCAGTGAAACTGTTCTCCTGGGAAGATGCTGGGAGAGCTGAGAGGCAACTTGTGGTGAACATGACTGCAGAGCTAAGCTGTCATCACCCTCAGGTACCTCCAGCTGTCTTGCACTGGGGCAGAATCCTCTTTTCCAGGGGAAGCAGAAGAAGACTGTGTACTGCCCTTCATCTGCTCCAGCTCACAGCCCTGATGGCCTCAGGCAATGCTTGGCAGGAACAAGGGGAGGGTAGTTGGCATTCACTGTCTTAAACTGCCCCTGATAAATTCACCAAACTGCCTGTCAACAGCCACAGTTTGATTCAAAATCAGTCTATCTTCCAGGCATTGGAAACAAGCTAAACTGAACCAAACCAAGCATGCCCCTTTGGGGATGTAAACTCACTTCAGTGATGACACTAAGCTGGGAGGA
>NW_008610439.1:2703-3006 GCF_000691845.1 Merops nubicus | reverse complement strand
GAGCTGCCCCACTGTTTGTCACAGGCCAGCATGAAAACATTAACCCCATCCCCCATCAAATCTAGTTTAAAGCCCTATCAATGAGCCCTGCCAAGTCCTGCCCCAGAATCCTTTTCCTTCTCTGGGACAAGTGCATCCCATTATTTGCTCTCTGCTCTGATGTCTTGTATACTGAGCCCTGATTGTAAAAACCAAAATCCTGTTGATGACACCATTCTCAGAGCCATGAATTGACCTGTTGTCTTTTTCTATATACTCCCTCATCCATCCCTGATGTCAGAGTGATGAAGGAGAACACCACCT
>NW_008610439.1:0-2518 GCF_000691845.1 Merops nubicus | reverse complement strand
TTGGATAGCGGGCCCTTGGCGCCCCTCAGCAGGGAGTCACCTACAACAATGACCCTTCGATTTTTCTTTTCAGTGTCAGTTTTAATGCTCGGCCTGAGGCAAGTGGGCCTTGGTGGCTCTTCTAGCCTTTGCAAGCCCCCATCCTTGCCCACAACCAATTCCTCCTGTATGACGTGCAGAAATAGACTCTACAACCCGGGAGGTTGTACAGTAGGTATGTTTATTACGTGTAGATGCATGGGGGAATCGCTCCACCACAAATGTGCATGACCGAAGTGGCAATTTATCTCATCTTTATACAGCAAAACATTGAATATTCAAATGACACCTATACATATTCATTATCTAACCCCGCCTATCCTCGCTTCATATTATAATTAGCTTATCAGTCCTCCTGTGCTTGCGCAGTGCTCTCTGGTGGTTGTACAGTGGTCGTCAGGATGAAGGCCGTAGGTCTTTCTCACCATATACTCTTCACCTTTCCCCTGGAATGTTGAAACCTGGCGAGTTTGCAAAATTAAACTGCTTCTGGCTCCCTTTGTCCTTGAGTAAGCATCTGTTTGTTCTCATTTGTGACTTGTGTTTTCAGATATGCATAAGATGTCAGTCTGTGTTTGTTAGTCTTGATCTCCTTCCTCCTTGCAGATGCCTTACCTGGTGGATCAAAGTCTGATTTGTTTTCCCTCAGGCTTCATGTAATGGTCAACGAAATAATTAGCTTAGTCCCTATCATTCTCTACATAAATGGTTAGATTTGTATGCTTCTAACATCCTATATCAATCCCCCCTTTTCTATTAGGGTAAGTAAATTCTTTTACTTAAACATTTTTTAATTTTCTTTAGAATGTGCCAAACCCATATGTATAGCATTATTAACAGCAGTAAAAGAATTATAATGGCTAATAGAATCATGAGGGGATGCACCAAAATGTTAAGAATCCCTGTGGCACAAGGTGACCACCCAAAAAGAGTATCCCACCAACTATGGTTTCCATCCTGCTCTACTCTCTTCAAGACTTTCTTAATCCCATCTATGTCATGATGGACAATAATGAGGGTTTCTTGTCCATTGTCCTTAATTTCTTTCAAAATTTGCAACAAGTCCTGATACTATAGCAACTCCTTTACTAAACTTATGTTCATTCCTATAGGTGTAGGTGTCAATCCTCAAATTAGAGTATAATTTGATTTTAAGGTCTGGTGGGAGGTAACAGGAGCTGAATAATCAAAATCATACCCTGTGATGGTAGTGAAGTTGCAAATACAATAATTTGAGTGGTTTTTGGTTTGTTGGTTGGTTTGGGTAGAGCTTGAAGCCAAGCTGGATTAGTTTCTTGTCCTAATTTGACAATTTGTTGCTTCATCAAGTGATTCATTTTGGCCACTTGATTGAGGCCGATATGGAGTGTGCAACTGCCAATCTATTCCTAGATGGTGGCTAACCTGTTGTACCACCTTAGAAATGAAATGTGGTCCTCTGTCCGAGAATATCACTGCTTGAACTCCAAACCTGGGTATAATTTCCTGGAGCAATACTTTAGTTACTTCCTGGGCCTCAGCTGTTCTGCACAGGAAGGCTTCTGCCCAGCCTGAAAAGGTATTGGTTAGTACAAGCAGATATCAATACCCCCCTTTTCTTGGAAGTTCCGAGAAATCAATTTGCCAATGTTGTCCCAGACCATTCTCTTTCCCAATTTGGCCCATTTCTGGTTTTGCGACAATTTTTGGATTAGTCTGGAGGCAAAGATCACATTGTTGGGTTACCTGCCTGACAGTGGTATATAGATTTCGAGCTATTGTGCTTCTGATAAGGTATTTATATAATGCTTCTGCCCCCCAATGTCCTTTCCTTTGTTCCTCTCGGACCAATGGCCAAACCATATAAGAAGGAACTATAAGTTTTCCGTGTGATGTTATGGCCCACCCATCCTCATTGTATGATCCCTCTAAATCCGTGATAAGCTTACAGTCCTCCTTTGTGTATTCTGGTTTACCTTCTAAAGAGATATGTCCATCAGGGATTAGCACACCCTCTACCTTTATCACTTCTGTGTGAAACAGGGAGAATTCTCATAATGGCTTCCATGACAACCAACAATAGTCCTGTAACGCCATCTACTGGACCTGGGATAGAACTACTATAGAATATTGAAGTTTCTAGTTTCATGAGGCAGTATAAAAAGCTCATAGTTTCAGTTTCGGGTGGATTCGCCATCTTGGACTCACACAGAGCACTTCAGAGAGAGCTCCCTCTCCGACCCTGGGTAAGCTGGATTTTGCCTTTCCCTGGGGTTTTCAACTGAGCTAAACAGAGCTGGGGGAGGCTGCATCGCCTCCCTCTCTCCCCCCGGGCACTATCTGCTGGAGTTAGAGCCAGGAGTAAGCCTCTTCCAGGCACGGTTGCCATGGCTGCCTGCATTCCTGGCATTCATTGCTTATTGGAACTGTTTCAGAACTTCTCTGAGCTTTTGTTTAAAGCAACAGTGCAGCTTGCCTGTAAGCCAATGCACGCAGCATG
>NW_008610438.1:0-9923 GCF_000691845.1 Merops nubicus | reverse complement strand
TGGCCATGTCCCCAACAGAGATGCTAAGTAGAACCAATGGAGGTTAAAAAAACCCTGTGGCAAGTGACTTCAGGAATTGTATATATGGAATAATATAGGAAGAAAATTATATAGGGGCCAGATCTGACATAAAAGCATGAGGCACTTCTCAGAAATACAGGTCTGAGGGCTGAGACAGTTACCTTCTGGGAATCGGTCCTTCTCAGGAAGCCTCCAGAGACACCACAGCCAACTCCCATCTGTTTCACAGCAGCTTGAAGTTCAACCAGCTTCACCACCATGCTGCATTTCCTGATCACCCCATACCTGCCAGCAAGTGTGGGGCAGAGCACGGGCTCAGTGATGACCTCAGATCACCTGAATTCCTTCTGATAAGTCTGGGGCTACCTGCTGTCTTTCACAGTGAGGCAGGGAAGTCACAGCAAGAGAGCCAGCAGGAAACCACTATGGAATTTGGGCTGAGTTTCTCCACATTAGAACTGAGACAGGATGCTTTGAGATGGGCAGGGCATTAAGCATCATTTTCATAGTTTTTGTCCTCTCAGCTCAGCCATGCTTAGCTTTTACATCACCAGAAATTGCTGCTGAATATCAGTGGTTTGCTCCATGTAGCTTATGAAGAAAATTCTGGGAGGTGGGGGAGGAAGTGTCTTTAATTTATTTGTATGGACTATTTCTAACTTTTCTGTCAAGCGTCGTTGTCGTTGAGTGAACGTGTGCTGCCACCAATAGGCAGCCCCAAAAATGTCTCTTTGCTTTTGCAGTTCATAACACTGCTTCTCATGTGAAAGTCTGTTCCCCTGTTCTCTCACAACTGCCATCTCTTCTCAAAGCTAACTACACAATATGGCATTAAAATATATGTAAGCAAGGTTAGAATGAGCTAATTTCACTACTTTTGTTAAAGTTAGCTCACTGAAAATGTCTCTTTGCTTGTGAATATGGTATTATAATTACTTTTCCTCATTCTGCCTATGAAAGGAAATGAGCACAGACAGATTTTCTTTCCCTTTCTTTGATGTGTTGCTAGACATCCCTCTCACTTAAATATAATTTTAATATTTGTTAATAATTACAATGTCTCTTGCTTATCCAGGAGAGAAGGCTCTGGGGAAATCCTTACAGCAGCCTTTCAGTATTTAAAGGGGGCTTAAAAGGTTTGGAGTGACCAGCCAAGGGGTAATAGTTTTAAAAAAAAAGTGGGTAGATTTAGATTAAATATAAAGACAACATTTTTTATGATGAGGGTGTTGAAACACTGGAACTGGTTGCCCAGAGAAGCTGTGGGTCCCTCATCACTGGAAGTGTTCAAGGTCAGGTGGGATGGAATTCTGAACAACCTCATCTAGTTGTCCCTGTCCGTGGCAGGAGGGATGGACTACATGATCTTCAGACCCCTTCCAACCCAAACAACTGATATTCTATGATTCTATATGTGAAATAAAGATTATTTATTAGGTTTCTGGTAACTTATAATTCATGCACTCCATGCATCTTTATAATATGACTAATAATACTTGGGCAACAATCATTACCTATAGAAGAGCAGTAGCTAAAGAGCTGGGCTAAAGGAAGGAGAACAATTTCACTGGACTGAGGATTCTAACTTACCGACTTATTACGCCCTTACTGGCTGCACACTGGAAAGACTAAAAAGTAACAGGTTTTGTTTTTTGGGGGAGAAAAATCAAATTAAGATCAACAAAATCATTTCCAAGCAAGAAGTGAATTCAATAGCATAAATACTGAAAGCTTTGCATGATCATCCAGGAAAAGAGACAGCTTTGTTAATATGATTGCTACTAGCACTGGTGTATTGCTACATTTCAACATATGGCTCCTGCAAAAGAGAAAAAAACTATTGATAACTTGACAAAAGTGTTGTGTCTCGGCCTTTTCACAGCAGGGGTATGGAAAAATCAAGACTGTTATAATTAGTATGAAGTGTTCTTACTGTAGTTTCCCTTTTGCCCCATTTTTTAAAAAAGGTGAAGAGGGAAATCACATTTAATATTTCTTTTAATTCATACACCCAAATGGTGGCCAGTTTTCAGTTTTTAATCTTCACGTTAACAAAGAGCAGTTGGGCAGCTATTGATGGTGAAACACAGCAGTCGACTACCTTGTAAATTAGAAGCTGCGGTAGTAAAAATGGATTTGTGTATCACCGGGAGTAGAGAGAGTGTCTGCCTTGTAAATTTAATTAAACAGCAGGTGCAAAATCAGGTCATATGGCTTTGATGTGCCCCATGTGAGGATGACAACTAGACAATGATTCTAATATGAAGAAATTTGCATACATTTGCATTAGATTGCATAGAACATTGTAGCTTATACCTACTTTCTGTGTTTCATTTTGGGGAAGTTGAAGATTTGAATGAACGGTTCCTATTTAGTTTCTACAACTAAACACAAGAAATGCTTTTGTTCTGTCATGGTAGGGAACATATGGGTTATGGTGTCGTTATGTACCATTTTATAGAGTATACTTACATGATAATCAAACATTTGAAAATGCAGCTGAGATACTTGTAATGACAGGAGAAGCAAAACTGGAAGCAGGGGGGGAATACAGAGGAAGAATGGAAACCACCTCTGAGTTTTAATCTTTCCTTGATGATCATTTGTTTACTGGAGCATTAATGCAAATTTACATTCTGGTCTTTGTCCAGGGGGTGTCACAAACAATTCTCTCTGCTTTTGTAGCTAATATTGTAAACATTGAAATTATGTAGGTTGGACTTGTTTTCAAATCTGGCAATTAGCACCTCATAATGATTATTAGTTATAAAAATACTCATTTTCATACCTTCCTTGCCAAAGTTAAGAGCACAAATGCATAGATGACAGTTATGTCTCTTGTGTTACCAGTTTAATGGGAAAAACAACTGTATAGATCCCCAGATCTTTTCTTTGCTGTTAAAAATGTTAATGAACAGTTGGTTTCATTTTTGACAGTTTGTGAGATTCTGAATCCCAACGCTGCTTTTGCTGACTGTGCTAGATGTATAAGTTTTAGAGGCTATTAAAACACAACTGGGAGGGCAAAATGAATTGCTAAGAGAGAAGAAGATGCGGCTGAAAAAAGGCTGAACCTTGCTCATTAGGTACTACCTAAACCTGAATCAGCAAAGACTGAAACCTGCCAAGAAAAGGTTGCTCAGGGAACCTATGAGCACCAGCGTGTCTGCAGTTCTGCAGGCTGTTCTGCAAGACAACATAAAACCAATTTAGAAGTCTGCAGTGGCTCTTATCTTGTGTGTTGTTGTCCCTCTAAACTGCCAGATCTAGCAGCTATTAACTTACGGTAGCAATGTCCCAACTATTAGCACTGAGCTAAGTGCAGCAGTCATCCAAGAGAGTTTAGCTCACTTGAACTAGACACAGAGATCAGACCTAGGACTAGACAGCAGAGAGTCCCTGTGGCAAAGCTCTAAACACCACATCTGTAGGAAAGCTCCCCTGGAAGACAGTACCAGGTGCCAGAAGTCTAGGGTATCTAGTTACTCAGGTGACCTCGATTCAAGGTGGCTATATTGCCCCATAGTTTATGAACAGCCTTTAAAGAAGCATCAGGCTGTATCAGGAGGCACGACTTTTAAATGCTCATGATCTTGACTTTCACACAAACCTCTCCAGGCAGACCTAGGCTCCCAGAGTTGTAAATGCATTTTGCAGTAGAGTTAAACAGTGGTTGGGCAAAGAACAAAAACAACATGACAAAGCTCCTGGTTGCAAGGCTACAAAGACATTTGCCCTATGAGTTGTTGGCTTTTGTTTGCAGAAGTCTCACGCTGCAGAACTGCTGCGGGGGGACATGTGAGGGCATTTCTCACATTGGACTTTTGATTTAGTATTTGCTGGAGTTCTTTACTGCTTCTGTTCAAACACAAACGTTCCCGTGACTCAGCACAGCTGAGGTTGGTGAGGAAGAGCTGGAAAAGGAAAAAGGAAGAGAAGGAGGTGAGATGAGAGTTTAGGGAAAGAATGGGAGAAAACTGAACAAAAGCCTCCTAGATAGATCTTCTGCCAGCATAAAACACCTCTATTATCCCTACAGCTGATCTGTTTGGGGTGGTTTCTTTCTTTGCTACCTACAGCCTCCTCACTGAGGTTTTCTCTTCCTTCAGTTGTGGTGAATGCTAAATCAGTCACTTGTGTTTACCCTATTTAAGGATAGAAACCTTCAAAGGTACTGGCAGAAGTGCTGTAATTTTTGTAACCATTCTCCCCAAATCATTCATCACCATTACTTGCACTGTTTATGAGACACTTTATGTGCTTTCTCAGCTAAGTACCCTGAGTCACCTGAGCATGGGCCTCCAGCACCCATGCTATGTAAATACTGCAGGTTTACTGAATTGGATCCTAAGCACTTAGTTTTAGAAAGCTCACATGCTTAGTCCTGGAGCTCCCAGGTGAAGCATTATAGAGGCTGTCAAGATACCATTTACAAACACATGATCTCAAGCTCTAGATAAACACTAAACAATAATCCAAAACTTCTTTTTGACAGAAAAATGTATTATTATTTAATGCTTTTATTGTGTTCCTTTCCTTTTTTTTTTTTTTTTTTAATTAATTGAGGGGGGGAAAAAAAACCCAAGCATGAAACAAATCAACTCATTTGTTCTATCATATTTTAATTCAGGGGTTTTGTTGTTTGTTTTTGTGCTGTTTGAGGTTTGGGTTTGCCTTTTTTTTTTTTTTTTTTAATAACATGAAACGGTGCCCAGGAAAGCAAACATCAGAAGTGACACAATTAATTATGACATCAATAAACAACTCAGCAGTTCTGAGAAAATATTCCAATGACCTTCCTAAATTAAATGCCAGCAATGTATATTAAGCACCTGTAAGAACCTTTTTAAAAATAGCTAACATGCCAAATGCATTCAAGGAGATTTGGTACCCATATTAATTGCACTGCAAGGTTATTCCCACGGATCACAGAGCAAAAAATAAGAGAATAAAAGCAAAAGCACCTAGCAAAAGCAGACAACACCAGTAAGAAAGACTAGTAAAATGAAAAGTAGACTGAGTGGCATCAAGTTGTTTCATTTTCTTAGACTTTTCTGCAACATGAAACCAAGGAGCTAGTGCATATGAAGGACAGGAGGCAGGGAACTCTGTTCAAGTCCTGCAGGTGGTGGTTCCATGTGGCAATATCCTGAGATGGTGAGGGGAGATGAGAAGTGGGTGCTATGGCTCTGTCCCACTAAACAGGAACATTTCCACCACCAGTGGATGTAACCTGCATTGTCACTCCTTCCTGATGGCTCCAGAACACAATTCCTGGCAGTATTCTCTAGGGCAGTGTGACTTCAGACCATCCCTGTACAGGCTGGCTCATGTCCAGTAGGGCCTGAATTTCAGGAAAGGATCTTTCTTACTTCCACAAGCCTTTTTTCCCCCCAAGGACTGGAAGTGGTTTCAAGGACCAGGCCTCAAAAGTTCTGCATCAGTTAGACTGCTATGAAGCAGAAACCTACCACTTACAGTAGCAGCTTTCCCACCTTTTCCTGAGCAAAGGCAGTCAAGAATAGTAATAGAAGAATTAACATTCTGGTTTATTTCACATGTTTGTTAATATCTCTAAAAGGTATGAAGGGGATACGAGTTTCAGACTGAATTCTCCTAACATAACATCAGAAGGAAGATTCACAACAAAATGGAACATTTAACCTGCCCTTTGCTAATCTTAAAAATGGGAATTTAAGGGTTTTTTATGCAAATTTTCTAAATTCATAAGCCAGTTACATGAGAGAACTCACCTTCACATTTTCAAGGAAGATGTATATTGATAATAAACATGTAAGAATTTGTCAGTTGTTTTAGATAACTAAGAACCTGGTGCCAAATACCTTACCTCTCATTACAATCATTATTGGATTAACTGAGCAGTAACTGATACTAGGAAATATCTTGGTCATTGAGATAATTACCTTAGGTGAATATAATTAACTTTACTAAAACTGGTAAACCTTTAAAAGTCACCACTCCAGGGCTTTGCTTCAGTTTTTCACAGTTTGCTCTGGTTCTTCATAATTGATATGCTTTCCTTCTAAGGTTATTCAGAAAGAAATATGTCCCTCTTCTCTCCCATGTCAACCAGAGGAAAAAACAGATGGGTACAACTTTCTGTTATTAATTTGTACTGCATTGTAAAGAAAATATAGCAAAAGAGCCCAAATTATTTCCATCTTTGTTAGAGAAAATAAGATGTAGAATGAAAGAAAATAGCTTTGTTTTACAGAATAACACACTGAAATCAAATTGGCTCAGAAATCCTTAAACTAGAAGTTACAACTAAGTCTCTTCATTCCAAGGATAGCTGGGCAAGATAAACTATTTTCTTGTATCAAAAGAATTTCCAAAATCTAGATAATTTTCCCATTCTACAATCTGATGAAATTCAGCTCTTTCAAAGTGAAAATGCTTTCTTTTCACCAGGGAATATTCCAGCATTTTAGCTGTCATATAGGAAGCAAGAGATGGGGTGAAGTCCTTAGTTTTAATGAAAGGGTTTTTTTTTTTATTTTGAAAAATCCAAGGTGAATAGCTTAACCTTTGGGTTAATCTGGGGTAGCACTTCCTTACTTTAAACAGCAGTTTTATTCTTGTCAAAACCAGCTCTCAAATCCTTTGGCAAAGCTTGAACTTCATGAATTAGCATTTTTCAAATTAAAAAATAGATAAATTAAAAAGTCTTAATGTTCTCTAACATCTCATCTTTTATATAATTTCAAAACATTTTCCTTTTATTTTCCACCGAACTACTTAATAAATAAAAGGTAGTATAAGAAAGACAACTGAAATACTGTGGCCTTGCTACACGCCTTAGAAATGACCTTGTGATACTTTACAAGACTGAGCTGCTGTAAGAGCTGTGGTTTTGTTGCTCATAGCTAAAACAAAAATTATGAGTAGTTTATCATTCTAATGCCATCATCATACCTCTCCTTTTTAAATAAGAAAAACTAATATGTGAGAGATGAGCACTGCGATGTTCAAATATGACAACCAAGCCTAGTGATTTTCCTATTTCATGTGAAGCAAACATGTGTAAATACTTTATTAAAATTAAAAAAAAATAAAATTTAAAAAAAAAAAAAAAGTGAAAGCTGTTCCCTACTGATTGATTTTTCAAAAGCTCCCTAGACTGATTCGGCTATTCGGCTACAGATGTTTGCAAAATGATTGGATGTAAAGTGGGCTTAATTCATAAAAGCAATAAAATGTTGCTTATTGACTGAACAGATGAACTAGCTGAGGGGACATAATTTGGAGTGTTCTTATTGGAAATGCTTTGAAGAAACGTAATGATAGTGCAGAAAAAAAGCCTTATTAGGTGTGGTAGAATAAATTTACTGCAAAACATTTCAGAAGATTTGAAACACTGAGAAAATTAATTCCCAAATTTTGGATTGTACAGTTATGCATCCAAACAAACTTGTGGCTTTTGAGAATACCCATATTATTCACAGTTAACAATTACATGATTTAAACCTATGTTCAAGACAAAGTTAGGAAGAATAAAAAGAAAGAAGTGCTAGTAACTAAAATTTTTTTTACAGTCGTGCCAAAGGACTATTCTTTCAAGTACTCATGTCTCCTGTGCATTTTCAAGACTGTAAAACCTCAGGCATATTAAAAAATAGTTCCTGGTGACTCCGGTCATCACTCCCATAAGGGAGAGTGAAGAAGTCATTGCAAAATCTCTAGCAGATTCCTTTCTTGAGAATCCAGATACTTAATTGCAAATATTTAATTCTATGCCTAGTAAGGATGTGTGAAGACAGAAATAGTCATGTTGCTCCAGGACCTCAGTGTGTTCTGCTGTCATTGTTTTGATTGTCTGGGTCAGTTATCTGAGGCTACGTTCCTCTATAGCTTATGGCTGATTTTTAATATTATTTAAGGTAGTTGTAGTATTGACCTGGAAATTTTAATGTTCTTGACTCTCTACCTTCCACTCCATTTTTCACTTCTTAATACTTTGTCATGGGAATTCTGGGCATTCATCTTAACCTAGGTTTTGAAGGAATATTTAGAGCAAGATCCTATCTAAAACTTATGCTGGAGAGATTTCTTTTTGGAAACCTTCAAAAGCCCTTATCCCTCTCCACAGAGAACTAAAGCTCTTATTTTAAAGCTATTTCAGCAAGTGCCTGGAATTTAAGCTTAGATTAGGTACCTAAATGAGCAGATTGCATCTGTATTCCCCAGGCCTTTCTCCAAACATGTGTTTGCAGATGTGTTAACTGCAATGGATATGACTTTCCTCTTCTGCTGGGCTAAAGTTTTCCCTTGGGCTGGCTCATGAACATTATTCCTGATGACAGCAGGGTGCTGTGAAGAGCATTGCTGGGCAGGATAGAAGTGAAATGATCATCAGTTTAAGCATCTACTTTTCTCCTGGCGTGACTTACAGCAAAAAGCACAGGGCTGTGAAAAGAACATCCAGTCATGCTTTTAGCAGTTGCAGAATGGTGGAAAGGTGAAGGCCAAATGACACAGCTTCGAGCATCTTTTGGGTACAAATACTTCAAATGCCACATATATGACTATGATCTGCAATTCCCTGTACTATATACTCAGTCAGGGGCAAAAATTGCTACTAGAGTTGGATGCTGGAAACTGTTGGACTCTAAACAGTTCACCCAACCATAAAGGAGCTGCAAAAGTAAGTTCAACAAAGACAAGCACTTCTATTTTTGTGAGTAATTGCCAAATAAAAAAAGTTTTATTCTTAAGATGTTTACATTTCCAGTTTGCTACTGCACTGGGATTGAATGGCAAAGTTTTGGTATTGGAGAAGCCACAGGGATGGCTTCTGCGTGAAGCTTCTAGAAGCTTCCCCAAGTCCAATACAGACAATATCATATGGCTCCAAGATGGACCTGCCTCTAGCCAAGGCTGAGCCCATCAGCAGTGGTGGTAATGCCTCTGCGGTAACATATTTAAGAAGCGGAAAAAAAACAGCACAGCAGTGGTTGGAGAGAGGAGTGAGAATATGTAAAAGAGACAACTTCAGACACTGAGGTCAGTGAGGAAGAAAGGGAGGAGATGCTGCAAGGTTCCAGAGCAGAGATTCCCCTACAACCCATGAGGAAGACTGTAGTGAGGCAGGTTGTGCTTCTGCATCTCATGGAAGTTAACAGTGGAGCAGATATCCACCTGCAACCCATGCAAGATCCCACACAAGAGCAGGTGGATGCCCAAAGGAGGCTGTGACCTCATGGGAACCCTGCGCTGGAGCAGATTTGCTGGCAGGACTTGTAACCCTGATTGGTGACCCATGCTGGAAGAGTCTGTTCCTGAAAAACTATATCACATGGAAGGGACTGACGCTGCAACAGTTCATGAAGAACTGCAGCCCAAGAGAAAGACCCATGCTGGGGAAGTTTGTAGAGGTCTGTCTTCCATGGGAGGGATCCCACTCTGGAACGAGGGAAGATTCATCACAATGTGTGATGAAATGACCACAACACCCACTCCCCATCTACGTGCAGTATTGAGGAGGAGGAGGAGGTAGAAAAAATTAGGAGTGAAGTTGAGCCTGGGAACAAGGAAAGTGTGGGCAGGAAGATGTTTTAAGATTTGGGGTTTATTTTCTCATGATCGTACTCTGGTTTGATTTGCAATACATTAAATTAATTTTCCCCAAGTCAAATCTGTTTTTCCTGTGATGGTACTTGGTGAGTGATTTCTCTGTGTCCTTATCTTGACCCATGAATGTTTAGTTATGTTTTCTCTCCCCTGTCCAACTGAGAAGGGGGAGTTATAGAGCTGCTTTGGTGGGCACTTGGTGTCCAGCCAGGGTCAACACACCACAGCCACACAGCTTAGCATTGCTCTTTTTTATTTGGTTTAGCTTCTGGATTGAAGATGATAATCATAGAATCATAGAATCCTTCAGG
>NW_008610437.1:896-1111 GCF_000691845.1 Merops nubicus | reverse complement strand
TGATGTAGTCTGCCTTGACCTTAGCAAAGCATTTGATACAGTTCCACATAACATGCTACTGCAGGCTGACAACCTTCCCCTCACTGTCCGAGGACCCCAGAGAAATCCAAACTGGCAAAAGGGAGCTCTTTGAGTGAGAGAGTTCAGAGCTGAAAGAGCAGGAAAACCTGGACAGGGCTCCTGTCTCCTGTCTTACTCCCTGAGTGCCTGCTTGC
>NW_008610437.1:616-865 GCF_000691845.1 Merops nubicus | reverse complement strand
CTGCTGAAAAGAGACAGAGGTGGGAGCAGTGACAGACCTGGGGGACAGGGAAGCACCCATGGACCAGGCTTGGGACATGCCACAAACCTGCCTTCACATCAGCTCTTCCCAGCAGGCCCTTGTCCGGGAGTAACTCTGCGTGCTGCTGTTCTCCTGCAGGAAGCAAGGCCTGCAGAAAGCCCCCTCTGTGAGCTGTGCCTGGGCCAGGAGAAGACTTCAAGCCCGGCTGAAGCTGCTGCTGGCCGTTTC
>NW_008610437.1:0-540 GCF_000691845.1 Merops nubicus | reverse complement strand
TTTCCTTCTTTTTGCCTGCCATTCCTTCCATCTCTGCTGTTCCCTGGCCCTGCCTGTGCCGGCTTGTCCCTCTTTCTTTCCTTGATTTGCTGAGATCTCTGGGTGCAGCAGGAAGAATTGAGATCAGTCCTCCTGACTGTATATTCAGAAGGAATTATGTGTCCAGCTGTGATTCTGTCCCCAACCTACCAACATTTCCTCCTCAGACAGCAAAGCCCCCGTGGGTGCTCCCGGCAGGAGGGGAGAAACAACCTCCCTGTCAGGAAATCCCCACTTCTGGAAGGCTGCCCACGGAGATGGGGTTCTCCATCAGCACGAGACTCATGTGAGGGACTGGGGACAGCTCCTGTTTTCTCCTCCAGATCGGTGGGGAAAAACCTGAAGCTGGGGGACCAGGGAGCTCAGGACTGTACCACACTCTGCTGTGGGCCTGCACAGAAAGGCATCGATCCCTGCAGGTGAAATCCAGGAGATCCCCACAGAAAGACACGCAGGAGGCTACAGAAGAGCACGTCAAAACAAAGCCTCTCCACACCCAAA
>NW_008610436.1:40426-68311 GCF_000691845.1 Merops nubicus | reverse complement strand
TATATATATATATATATATATATTGCAATAAGGGAAGATCAGGTTTGTTTCACAAACAAAATTATTATTGATTGTTGCTCCAGAGTAAACACTCCACACCCTTCAAGGATGCTCCAGTGAGATAACACACTCCAAACTTTAGGTGTTTACCTTTGAGAAATAAGCACTTATCTCAAAATCTTCAACACTGGCTTTAAAGGAGACATGCCCAGAGTACCTATTTTCCTCCATTGTCTTTGAAGGGAGCCCAGAACATCAGCTTGGATGTTAACATATATTGGACCCTTGTTGGTGGTGGATTTCTTTCTTCTTTTCAAACTTCATCTAAGAGCAAGGTAAACACATCACTGTCTGGTTTGGCTACGCAGAAATAATCAGGGCATTATATAAACTTCACATCATCTTTGAACTTTGATGAGATATTTGTCCTTTTTAAAAAAGGTCGAATTTCCCAATGGAAAAAAAAAAAAGAGGAAAAAAATAGGGTTGCTCTCATCAGAAAACCAAATTTACCTGCAGCTGCTTTGCTCAGGAACAAGCTGTCAGCAACCAGTGAGGCCGTCGCTTCTCATGGCTTCCCTGGCATGAAGTCAAACTACTCTAAGCCCAATGGGCCAAACCTCAATATAATGCATAGCACAGGCAGGAAATGGCAACGGGAAATGAATGTATGCTGGGGGGATTTGGAGGGCAAAATCCAGGTTTATACATAAGGGAGGTGAAGGGAGCTGAGGCAGTAGGAGACCAAAGGGAGAGCTGGACCAGTGAAAGGCAGAGGAACACAAGGCAAGGAAAAAAAAAAGTGGATGGAAAAACAAATGACAACCAAAAGGGATTATGAGTCCTGTAATGTTTGGTGTTTTGTATTGACTATTATAAACATATCAGAATAAAAAATTATTATCCATGTGTTAACTGAAGAAAGAAAACTTTCCAGGACTCAAATCTTCCTAATCAGTTAAGAAACTTTGCTGAAATACAATGATTAAATAGAAAGCCATCACATTATTTTATTTAAGGAGGTATACAATGCATTGCTAATTTTGTAAGTCATACATTTCTATACAAATAGGGAAACATTATTTTAGGTTAAAAGGATGCTTTACAAAATATTTCCACATTTTTGGAGTCTTCAGGAATTATCGCTCAGTACATTTTTCAAAATACACAAGTGACTAAAGGAGAAGACTCTTGATAATGAGAGTACTAGTAGGAGTAAATGGCTACTCACTGTTCCAAAGACAGAAGGATGGAGTCAGAGCTGAGTGGCCAAGAGAAATGGGCCAAAATGCTAAGACAATTCTAAAACTCTGTATTCACAAGGAGAGGCAGGAAATGGACTGAAACACTGAAAGAAAGACTTGATTTTAAGAGTCAAATCTGAAGTCCTCATTCAAGCAAAATGAATGTCAAAAAGGAATTTCACACAAAGTCTATACAAGACCTGACTAAAAACTGTAGGCTTTAGACAACTTCAAAACCTAGAAATTTAGGGCAACAGATGTTCCAGAATGATACAGGTCAGTGACGGCAGTTTAGTGTGTTAAAATAAATTAGTGCTTTCATATCTGAGTGTTGTTTACAGACAGATGAATTGGAAAGCAACTAACCTGCCAAACAGCACAGTGCAACGGGGCCTCTTCTAAAATACCACCTGTACATTAACTCTTTATTAACTGGCATATTTCATAAATTACTTATTTTAACTTAACTATAAGGAATGCTCTAGAAATTGTAACATTTAAATGCAGATGTATATTCCTATTGATTCAAGTGAAGTATTAAAGAAATGCCTCGTACTATGTCTAAGGTGAGTATTAATATAGTTCATTGAATCTTTAAGGAAATTTTCTTCCAAGAAGGAGAAAAAACCCAAACTCTCACAGTAATATACACGCTTAGTTTGTGCCGTACGTGTAATATGTTAAACATGCATTCAGCCCTCATTTAAGTCATAGAAAAGAATTAAGGAAAAAGTACAAACATCACTAAATTGAGACTTTGGAGCACATTCTTTTGTCTTCAAAACCAAAGTTGCTGGGTTTTTTTAAATGCAATTTGTTTTTAATAGCTTCTCCTTAAGGACCACTTTTGTATGTAATGGAGCAAAAAAAGATGTGGTTTTCCAATTGCTTATGTGCAACACCATCTTATTCTGCTCTAAAGAATGGAGGAGAACTTAAACTTCAGGGAAAGCCCATCTAGGTCCATTTCTCAAGGTCTACCATTAAAGTCAAAAGAATAATTATTTTGAAGCTTCAAGTGAGATTTATCTTCATGAATCTTTAGGATGGAAAGTTAAGCCAAGTTGAGGTGGGAAAAAAGAAAGAGAACAGAGATGGCAATTAGCTGTAACATCATCTATGGTAAGCAAGTGGCAAGTTGTTTTTAATATTCCAAACAAAGAAATTAAAGAATAAACATTATAACAGCAGAATATCCACTCTGTGGTTTTAGCAATTCATCAGCACCTTTCAAAATAGCAGTTTGGAATATGATTGAAAAGGAAGATTATAGATTTTTAAATTAACTTCAGAAATAAGCCGATCAATATAAAGGAAAAGAATTTTGCTTAATTTTCTTTAAAATAGTTTTTCGTATTTTCTATTACTTGGCACAAGAAGTAAGCATCTTTGTAATTAAGTGTAATTTAGAAACCTACAAGCTTGCTCTATTTTTGTTCGTGAATTCAGTCACTTAGGCCACACCTCTGTCCCAAAACATTACAGGACATTCAAATTCTGATCTGCAGTTCCATTTTTAGAAGTTTTATGCATTTGGAGAAATGCAAACAAATGCATTATTTTATGCTGAGCTAAAATTTCACTACACAGCATCTGCACTGAACATATACAATAATTCCAAACTTCATCATTTTAGAAAAAAAAAAAAAGCATTTGTTGAAGAAGCGCTTCAGAGATGACATACTCAAGATCTTGACGCAATTCATTTATATGAGAGGAGTTAATTTAGGACAAGCCTTTTCTCTAACTAAGGGACTCCTCATCTAATCACATAAAGCAAAATGCAACTTTCTGCTTTCTCAGTTACATACAAAAACTTATTTGTAATATTATCACACAGTTTGCAAGGACATAGCTTGGACAGGAGTTCTGAATTTTGCTAAACCAGCTTTGACTTCTTTAGTTTTCATACACAAAAATCATACGTAGTGCTATACCCCAACTTCTCTAACAACAGCTTGATCCCATAAGGCCATTCCTTGCAGACCTCAGTGCAGAAAAGCTCTGAGGCACTAAGGAATGAGTGGCCAAAATTATTCCACACCTGTAGAGTTACAGGATTCCTGCCTTTTTAAGGAATTGCCAAATATGGATTTATTCATCTCCTTTTCCTTCCCCCTTCCCAAACGAGACAGTTTAATCGTGACCTGGCACATCACATCGGCTGGAATTTGATGCTATTCCCAGCACTGATCAATCAGGACCCTCGAAGTTAGATGGATGCATTAAGGCCCAGAAGATTTCAAAGCACAGGCTTCAGTTCGTATAGAGCTGGCAATGGTTTAGTTCCCCCCTATTGTTCGGCGATCCACAGAGAGTTCTTACAGATGCTGAAAGTTATACTGCAGTGAAACCAAACCTTTAAAAGAGCAAAAACAGAATGTGATTGAATGAAGCTGCAAACCAGAGTGAAGACAGCCTTTCGCAAGATTCTCTAAAAAGGAAAAACAGGCTTAGTATTTTGCAATGACATAAAAAATCCTCCACAAGTTCACGACTTTTCCTCCAAAAGACTTCATGAATCTGGATAGAAGCCTGTTTTGCACAATGATCATAGCACTCCTTCATCCCTCACCTGCTAGTTTGCCAACTACCAATATCATAAGTTCTTCTGAAATGCAGGTTCTGGTTGCAAAATATAACAATTCAAAGGACCACGTACTGCAAAAGGTAGCCTGTCTTTCAGAGAAGAACTCACATACTGTAATGGGTATCAACACTGTCCTCTACAGCACTACTTCATTAGTATGTTCATATATTAAGGTAAGGAGGAAACAGATTCCCAGGCACCATTTAGAATCTTAATCGGGATATTTGCTTGGCTATGCTTTCTAAGCTATCATCAGAGTGCCTTCATCAGGGCACTCACATTGCACGTTGGGTGCTTACAGATTTAACTCTGGAAGTCACCAGTGGAGTTTTGTAGCTGAATTTACAAGGACTATGCAGTAATTACTCATTCTTTTCTCCCTCACAACAAGTAGAGTGTAAATTTGGTTCCTATACTGCTGTTGTGACTAAGGACCTGGGAAAGATGAAGGCACAGTAAAGGTGGGTGCTGCATAAGCATGAGAAATCTTTGCAATATGCCTCAATCCTGACCTGTGATTACCCACCAGCTCCACCACTGGGCCTCTGCGGAAGACAGGTTGCCAATGCTGTCACAATGTATGATGTTTCTCTGATGCCTACAAAAGTCCCTGAGGGAACAGGATGAGTCCCATGACCTCTACTTCACCAGAAGGCACACACAGTAATAGATAAATAATCATAATTTAAAAGGCAACTGTTTAATGTTAAAAACCATAATAACAAAAATATTTCTTTTCCTTCTCCTTTGCACCACTCCAGAAACAAGCCAAACTGGAGGGAGCAGAAAGGTCTTGCCTCTTCCCACATTTTGTTTTTAAACTACCCAAACAGCTTCTAGCCACTAAGTGTACAAGACTCTACATCACACATCATCAAAAGTCAAAAAAATCTATACTTCAAAGAGAACTCAAGCTGTTAATATAAAACTATAATAATAAAGCCCTTATACTTCAGAGAAAAGATTACAATCCAGTCCCAGAGCCACATATGGTTATGGATATTAAAAATTTGTCCCTCAGATAATCACAAGGGGAACAAGCAGGCACTGCTGCAGCTGTCAGCATTTCCTATCTGTCGCCCCAAGAAGAGATTGATGTTCCACAGAAAATGCTGCACTATTTTCACCTACACCTGGGGGAAATACAGATTACTCCTCTCCTTTTCAATCCTAATCTCACAAGGCTTCCTACTTCAGAGTACTGCGCAGTTCCAACATAAGCATTGTCTTAAGTGATTCAGTTGCTCAACAACTTCAGTTAGGTTTAATGAGAAAATAAATGCGTGAGGCAAAACTCTTGTTGAGGCTTTTGAGAAAAAGAAATTTTGTTTCACTTTGAGGTGGAATCATCAAAATACAAAAATTTTACTTTGAGTCTCAGATGTCAAGGTATACCAGGGACACCACAGCTCAGCATGCTCATGACCAAATAAAAGGTTTCCCTTTCTTCCTGTTCTACTTCTTGGGTCTCCCCTGATACCTCAGTTTGAGCTCTCAGTTTAACAGAACAGGAATCTTCTTCAGAGCCATAAATCTTCAAGGTGGTTATCATCAGACTATCTATTCTGACTAGGGTGGGAACAGCTTTGAAGAGCAAGAGACTTTGGAAATTACACTCATCCTTGCCTTTCCTCAAACAGGTAGGACAGGACTGGTGCTGGTTATTGCAATGGCAGATCAGTGGCAAATGTTGACACTATCAGTGTATATTTTTATGGGTATATTACAAAGAGAAGAAGGTTTTTTAGCTTTCTGGGAGATTCATGCATCAAAACAGGATCCAGAGCTCTAATACTGAAGACCTGTAAGGCCATTCCAGCAGGTTTCTTCTCTTACCTCTGGTAACCTCTTTCCTCTCCAGCCCCTCTTAGGAGGTTCACGTGCACAACCAACATCTGATTCACTTACATGGTTAGTGCCATGAGGAACCGTCTCTTGTTCTACACAAACTCTGTCATTTTTAGCGCAGTGAGAAAACTGATAAATTTCAACTTTCCCTTCCTCAAGTGAAGGCATAGCTTCCATAAACTTGGAGAAACATTACTCTCTCCTTGATCTCATAACCAAGTGGCACAAAATACCAATGGTAGTGCTATATATAGCTTCAGTTACATGTTGCCTTTTATACTTGAAATTATAATTTCTGTGGATCAACCCATTAGAGTAGAAAAATCAGTAAGCATTTTGACATTTTAAAAAGTGCCTACAAAAATTTTTTACTATGTTAGCATCAATTTTCCTTAGTTCATATTCCCCAGAATGCCACCTCTGACAGAAAAAAATGAGAACTTTAGTTGCTCATGACATCACTGAGCAATTAAGATGTATTAACTATCAAAACAGAATGATAAATGTCTTCAGCAGTACACCATGAGACAGACATGTAATAAGACTACAGGTGTTTTATTTCTGGAATATGGATTTTTTGATAAAATTTGTAGCTTGGTTCATATCTTACAAGCAAATTGTTACACTGTACATCACTTGAGAAAGGGAGAGCAAACTGAATGCAGCAAGGAACATGTTCAGTGATTCTGTGAAAGCCAGCAATATTGCACATAACTTAATACAGCTAAGAGACTATTGACCGCACAGAACTAGTGTGCATGTGAAGTCCCGCCAAAACACTGTCAAACTTACAAGTGCTGAAGTGCCAGAGGTGGAGCCAAAAACAAGAACAAGCTACCAGTTGATTAAAAGTTAAAGCCACTGCTGTATAAGCTACTCTAGAGAAAACGCGGGGGGCTCAACTTCTGCAAATAGCTTGAAAAGCACTTCCACTGCTAAAGAAAAAAGAATAAATCAACAATTAGAATTTGGAAGCACTTAATGCCGCTGTGTAATTGGCAGACGGCATGTCATCCAGGGGGAAAAAGTATTTAATTTGTATTAACATGTTTCTTTAAGTTAAGTTAAATTTTCCCTGGAGGTCTACACAGGAAAAATAGCACACAACATTCAGTTAATGAAGAGCACTTCAAAATTATGAGAGGCAAACAAGCTGGAGGTGAATCCCTCCCAGCTTGTGTGCTTCTCCTGAAATATTTCCTTTAATCTTAGGTAAGCAGTTAGTCCTCACCTTTCTTCCATTGAGCAGGCATGAGGAACAAGAATGTGTCTACAGCATTAGCAGTGCTGCACAAGAAAGCCACAATATAAACCCTAAAGCTGCAGCACTGCCTGGATCTGCTCTTGCTGCCTATCGCAGCCACAGCACCAATGTAAGGTGCCAGGATTCATCCTCTGGGGTAACTGGTTTAAATCAGGCTCTGGTTGAAGTTGAAACAAATCTGTTGGCTACTGCTCAGGCACTACAAAACAACGTTCCACACCACACCACAAAAGCCAGCAGCAGAAGAGATGCACCAGTACGAATCACAAGGATGACAAATGTTAAGCCACTGCCACTCTGTTGGACACCAAGGTTATCTGCTATTTTGGGAGTGGAAGGTGCAGTAGAAGCATATAAATAACGCAGGAGATGAGGGATACTGATGTTCATGATGTATAACATTGCCTTGAATGATTTCTACTTTACGTTATGAATTATCCTTACTTGTCAAGTACCCCTAGTAAATGAGACAGCTCCACAGCTGGCACACACACACTCACACAATCCCCACGTGCAAGAGCTCACAGCCCATCATGATGTAAACATGCCTTACAACACACCAAAGCCTCTCTAATAGCTTGTTAAATGTTGCGTGGTTCTGGCCATTTCACCCTAAAAACTACTAAGAACAAAGGATGTCTGAATTTGCTTATGTGTTCTTATAGCTGTTCATGCAATAAATACACACATCAAATCAATCACAAGTGAAAAAAGAACCACTAAAACCACTTTTAAATTAAAAAAAGGCCATTTTGTATTTTTTTTTTTTTAATTAAACTTCATATGGTTCAAGAAGCTGAAACATTTCACTGCTTCCAAGAACTCCTGAAGTTAAGCTACAGCTGGACTTTTATTGGGGTGTTTTATTAACCTGTCAGTTAACACGGAATTGTAACATCCCTTTCTATTTTTTAAGTATTTTATATATATATATATATATATATTAACAAAATAACTTACATACCAATAGTTACAGAAAGCAACTGTTAGGTAGTGCTGTCTTTATCTTGGCCTTCCTTTGTCTTGTTTTATTATGTATGATTATACATTCACCCCAATATGACGAAATGACTGACTGGGACCAGAGAGTATCATACTCGAGGAGTTCCTTTTCAGAGGTTCAGTGCTGCCTTTCCCTTCCACAGTACAAATACTACATTAGTTCCATTAAGCCACTTAATGGGAGAAAATGTATAGTTCATTTCTTTCCAGAGTTCCAGGACTAAGAGCTGAAATGGACAATATGTTGAGTGGTGAGAGACTCTCCTGGGAGAGGCAACACAACTCTGCTCTACTTCCACCTTACCTGCAAGGAATGCTCTTCTGTATTTCTTCAAACAAGTGATTTTGATTGTGCTCAGTACCAGCTTTTGAAAGAAGGAGGAACTGGCTTACAAAATAGCATCCAAAAATAAATTAATTCAAATTCTCTTTAATAAACTTGACCTTGTGACTGCCCACACCCCAATCCCCCTTTTCCTGAACTCACATTATGCATGTTATGGTCCAAAGACAGACTGAACAGAGTCTAATGTTTCACCCATGGTTTTGTTCTGGACAATGTAGCATCTACTTTTAAAATCACAGTATTCCCTTAAATTCATGAGGTCTGATTTTGATTAAGCAAGATGAGCCTCACCGCACAGGAGGTCTCTAAGGAGGAAGTAAACAGATTCAATTCAATTCAATTGTGAATTCAATTCAGACTAGGTGAGTGTGATCACAAAAAAGTCTGAAAGACAGACTGCAACTCTGAAAAAAGAAAATTAATTGGCAAGTTTCTTACACATCCAGGTAGACCAGGTCCATAATAAAGCTGTAAGATGAGAAACATTTGCATGACCTGATTACAAAGCATATCCAGAAACCCCAAGCTTTCTTAAAAAATAGTATTTCTAACCCTTATCTCCTCTTCAAGGTCTGACATTTTCTTTAACCTTGTCACCTCTAGTGAGGTTGATCTGAGGAATTTACAGACCAACAAAGAGAAAAAAATGTGATTTGATGAATACAGCCAGGTCACAACTCCCAAAGGCACCTGTCCTTCTGTTTGTTTTGAGTTGTTGTTTTTTTTAACAAACAAAACAAAGGAAAAAAGTCACCACTCCATCTGGAAATACTGCCACTGAAACTCCTCCTCTCTTATTTATTTATTTACACTCAAGCCAGGAGCGGTAACAACGTGACTACAGAAGACTCTTTCAGGCAGCCTGGCTCAGCCCGGCCTGGAGAACATCCACCTCGGAAGGCCCATTCAGCGTTCACCCCTCTCTACAACATACATGTAACAAAGACTTAAATATTTGGAGTTGCACCCAAGGCCTGCTGAGATCCTCTCAGTCAATATGATACTGCTCTTCATTTCGGCCTATTATCATAACACAATTGTTCAGATGTAAAATAAGTAGCAGTTGGGACACACTCCAGGTTATTACTGCAACAAGCTTAAACCTGGAATGAGCTACCTCTGCTCTTCCTCCAGAACTTGCTTGCTCCTTCTGTTTACAATACTTGACAATCAACTCGGACCCCTGTAAGATTTTTTTTCCCCTGAAGCAAATTCAAAATTTAACCCATTTTTTTCTGATATTTAATGTAAGTCAATAGGCATTTAACCTGTTTCTTGGACTTACATAAGAGCTTAATCTGTGGTAATAAAGTATAACACAATACAGATTAGTACTTAATCACATAACAAGCAGCAAAGAAATGAGAATTCTTTTTTCTGAATGAGGTTACAAAAAGGCAAATTTAAAACTTTTGAAGAAACTGTATTGTCCTCACAGGGAAAACATTCTGCACTCTTTACAGACTGTACACTCACTGTATTATCTGTTCCCACCATACCTTTTTTCCATTACAGTTCATTACACTCTTCCTTTAAAACCTACTGTACACAAGCACCTCATTATAGCATGCAAATTCTTTGGTTGTCAACTTCATTAGTATGAGTGATCTGTATTAAATAATGCTGCTTCCCCCGTTCGCTAAATGAAGAGTATTAAAATAATCCATGGAAAGAGAGTAAGAAGGAAAAAATCAGAAACCAACTTGAGTCTCCTTTTGTAATACATAAATTTAGCATCACCTCAGCCATCTAGCTGCTACTAAGGCAGGTCTGTATACCTGGACACAGCAATAAAATTAAAACTGCTCCAAACACTACACAGGTTTTAGTTGCCAAAAGACTTTGTAAAAGTACACATAGGGGACAGTGAGCTTATATGTGCACGTGCCTGTGTACATGCACTTTCATTACTCTGCCCTAATCTACACACATGTAGTTTGAAAAACAGGAGCATAAAGGCTTGTAAGGTTTGGAAAGGTTGTGTTTGAACCAAACTCATAAGACAACTGCTCATGCATCCTCCAGTGGTGTCTGCAGGAAGGATGGATTATCTCCCAGTCTTCTACTTTGGGACTCTAAAATTTTGTTCAGAGCCTGTTTACACAATGCACACCAGAAACTGACCAAATTAAGTGTAAGGCTCAAAAGTTCACATCTGCTTATTGGACATTTGCATAATAAATGCTGATGTTGTTCTGACAGAATTATTTTTTTCCCCATCCTAAATACAAAGCTAAAACTGCTACATGATTTACTATAGACAGCTGATGAGAACAAGACCTGTATATTTAACATCAACTTTCAAAAATAAATATATTTTTAACTTGGAGAAGATCATATTTTTGTATTTTTCACTTAACATTTTTTGCTGTCATGCTCATATATGTCCATTTTCAAGGATTGGGATTGTTTTTAGGGGGGAAGTTTGGGAGTAAGAGGTTACAAGCATGCTTGCAGATCTTTCTTTACAACAGAAAGGAAGAGTTTAATCTGCGGACTCTTGGCATCAGCAGGCCAACAGCTGTAGAAAACTAATTTCATTTGAAACCCTATAGGCAAATATCCTTGCAGTCTCCAAAAGCTATATCAATTCATGCAAACTGTGAGCAAGCTGTTGCAGACAAAGAAAACCTGCTTAGACTCACAAAAGCTCAACACATGTGATTAAAGTCATGTGTCAAAGTGAAACAATCCAATTAATATGCCATTCAATATTTTCAGGAAGAATTAGTGTACAAAAATTTTTCAGGTAATTACTCAGCAAAGCTCTCTGTGCAAATCATGCAAAACGAAGAGGAACTGAAGAAAATTCAGACCTCTACATAGTTTAAAACATTATTATAATATAACACATGATGGCAAACCAGAGACTTGTAGGAAGTTAAACACTTGGTTTTAGGAGATGACTAAACAGAGCCTGTGACCTCTAGAAGCTGGAGATAGGGTTTTGGTTTGGTTTGGTTTGGTTTGGTTTGGTTTGGTTTTTAAGCATTGAGTGTAGCTGCTAATCTGCTGATTTGAGCTTATTAAAATGAAAACTTACTGAAATAGGGAGTCAGAAATTCTTGCACAGTTTCTACTAAATAAGTCAGTTACTCAGGAAGAAAATCATCTCAATAGGTAACCAAATCACCACCATCTTACCAGGGGAAAAAAAAAGAGAGAAAAAAGAAAAAAAAAAAGGGCATTTTATGGGAATGGCAACTATTTTAAATATCATATGTTACCTTTGGCATAAAAACATCCTTTAGTATTTTGAGGGAAATAAATGTATATTCCTAAACTTCAGAAGACAAAGCATACACTTGGCAAATTCTATGTTTGTGTCTGCAATTAAAAAAAAAATCTTGAAGTAGACAATCAAGTAGGGTAGAAAATAGGAGCATCTGTGAGATAGGAGCTGATTGCCAGAGTAGCAATGACAGCCTTCAGTAACAGACCGATGCTTTGTGTACTTATCCTCCAATAAACTCCAAGAGGTTTGACTGAAACATGTCTAAATACAATGCATTGCTTACATAAGTAACAAATTATGTTTTACCGACAAAATGCAGCTGATGAGTAAAATCTGCCTTCATAACTGTTTAGTAAGGCAGATCTTCAAAACTGCCTGAAACTTGCCAAGCTTCAATACACTGAAGCTCAACACTTACATTCTGGAATGTTTTAATCTTCAGGCACCTTCAAAAGATAGTTTCTTCCTAGCCCACTTATCCTGATTAAATATCTGCCAGTATAAAAGATTAATTTGTAAAATGCACAGCTGGAAATGGTCATTTTTATGGTCTGTTGTGCTATTATCTAACAGAACCCTGGATTCAACCAAAGCCTGCACAGCTCTTCACCAATTACCCAACTCCAGCAATCCCCAAGCTTTCATCATCTCTTTCAGTTGAGACGACACAGAAACACATTCCTTTCCAAATTCTAGAAATCACATTAAGAAACAGCGACCACTTCCAGAAGAGTTACAAATTTATTACTCAGGAGACAACAGCTATTGGCACCTGGTTACATACCCTAAGTACAACACTCTTGAGTGTGCTTTTAGTTCTTTGAAATTTTAAAATTAACCTGTGACTTTAGCATCCATTAAATGTAATTTGAAGTGTCCAAGTATTTTACTGTTTTAATGTACTTTGAGCTCATCTCTCCAACCTTTCATTCTCCTTGCCATCCTTAGCTCACTATGCTAACATTTATGTCAACATTAAATACCTCTAATATTTGTTTTCTGCAGTCATTCCATTCATGTATTTTTCCTGGATTTATCTGACAGAGTCATTTGCAACTCTTGATGTATACCAGTGACCATGTTGACACAGCCTGATTATCACAATGACATTACATTTTACGTAGACATGGGAGTTGGAAGTCAAAACCCAAGAACTGATATTCCCACACAAGTGCAACAATTATTCAGTCGTGGCCTTGGGTAACCAAGATTATATACTGTGAGTATTTGATAAAAGAACTAAAACAGGTGTTTAACATTCTGGTTTTGCACAGTAACAGAAACAGGTTGATGGAGTACAAGAACTCTATTTTTGTTCCGTCTATCTTTCATTTAATCAAAGTACACATGCTACTAGACTTCCCCATTCTGATGTTAAAGAGAGGGGAAAAAAAGAAAAGCCTTTAATCACTCTTCCCCTCTGACCATGTTGAGAGGAAATCTGCAAAATTACAACATGCCAGCAAGAGTTTAGGCCAGGAACAGTAAGGTGCAACACCCATACAATTCAGCAAAAGCAATTTCATTTACCACAAGGTAGACAACCTGATTCTATGA
This sequence comes from Merops nubicus, assembly GCF_000691845.1. Lineage (NCBI taxonomy): Eukaryota > Metazoa > Chordata > Aves > Coraciiformes > Meropidae > Merops > Merops nubicus. Next base: position 55,225 of record NW_008610436.1, on the reverse strand, counting down.
AGACAAACTTTTCACTTCTCTCCACCTGTGAATGCTTCATTTTTACCATTTGCTTTGTCTGACACCTGTCTCTAAGGTACAATTCTGTCTGAAAATTCTTTTTTTAAAAATCTTAAAATATGGAGATACTGTGATGCTTATCCAAGTGCCTGTTTTTCAGATTCATGAGCACAATGGAGCATGTAAACATGCATGGAATAAAACTAACATAGTAAAGAAAATGTTGCCAGTTTTAGAGTACAACCTTATAACTAAGCTTTACTGGACTTATGAACTACAAATCACACTGAAAATATTTAAATGGGTAAAGTCACATCTGTTTTTACCTGTACCACACAGACCAAGCTTCTCTGTTGATCACTAGGAAGTCTAAGGAACATAATAGTAGAAGTTCAGAGCACTTCCATGAAAGGTATCTCTTGCTATATTGGAGCCCTTTTTGCCTCTCCTACACTATACAGGAAAGACAAGTACAGCTCAACTGTCCTGCACTTATTAGCAGGCTTAATAATGGGAACAGAGGACGTTTTTTAGGTACACACAGTAACATGAACTCCAAGCAGCCACACACAAGAGAAAATTAGTGAAGGGGCAAATCAGAATTTAAGCTACTTCCCAATACACTAAAAAAAGATGGCAACCTTTCATGCTCCACTATTCCTCCTATTAACAGGCCAGGAAGATTAATTAATTTAGATCAATGAGGAGGGGATATATTTCACCTTCTCCCGAAGCATCAGCAATCTATCACAACTATAGAGATGATGGTTTAATGTTCCTACTCACATTAAATTTTCAGTTTGATGTACCCTGCTCAAACACTTAATATCTGATCAAACCACCATAGCTGAGTCATGCCAAAACTCTTCCTCAAGTCAGACCGGCAGCAAGCCATTGAGATTTATAGGTATGGGTTTTTTCACATCCTTATTTAACATGGTATGTATGCTTACTAAGCAAAACCCCCTGATGAAACAGACCATTGCAGAGATATTTCCCCCACCTCCATCTCATTTTTTGAGGCTAACAATTCCTTCCCAATTCCCAAAACCCATAAGAGATGTACTGAACACCTAAGAGCATATGGTTTGTGGTTGCACACTGGTATGCGAAGCAGATGAATTCCTCTAGACCAGCCACGTACCACACACTGTTGTAGTAAACATGATTTTAGTCCAACATTTCCAACAAGACAAAACAGCCAAAAATGGTGGATGTCATTTCACTGCAACTGCAAACTGAATGGGTCAGCTTCTAAGACGCAGCTGCTCTGGACTCTGCAGGCTTTACTCAGCTTTGCTTCTTCTTCCCCTTTTGCAGAACTCATTGTCCAGTTTGTATTGAACCAAAGTGTTTCCATGCCAGATTAGAGCATCATGACATAAATCAGCTACAGACTAAAAGTTACTGTAAACTAGAAAAAAGTAAAATCCATAACCAAAGCATTCTGAAGGTACTCGGTGAGTTGCTGTAGCCAGTAGCCATACATTGATCCATCCAAGTCACAAAGTGAGAAGAAAACCTGACAGCAGCTACTTACTCATTGCTGTGGGGGAAAAATAATTTTTAAAAAAAGCAAACAACTGGATGATTTAAACACATTTTCTTAATTAAGAATTAAAAATGGGAATTCAGAACTTCATTTTTTAGAGTGCTACTCATAGAACTTATGCTATTCTTATATTTTTCCAATGTTCCGGTGTTCAGAGAGTGAGATATAAATTATGTGGTATACTGTTTACGACAGCAAAATAGTCAAAAAGCCTTCAGTTACACTGCCAACATTGAAAACTATGCTTAATAGTTGAATGGCATCTTGCTCAGCCTTGTCAGCAAACCACACAGTAAGTGGTACCAACCTTTTCCAGCATTATGACTTACAACAGTCCTTCAGTCCTGTTTGTTATCACATTGCAGATCTCCAAGATGAAGTAAATTACAGAAGAATTTAAGTATTTTGCTACAGTGCATATTTTAAAAGAATGAAATGTTTCCTATGCTTGTTTTCAACTCAGCCACAAAAGAATGTTTCTGTACCCAGATTACAGTACCATGTTTAAGAGCAATGTAGCATCATTCCCAGGCTTTATCCTATCATCCTCTAAGTGCTACCCTTCAGAGGGCCACAGCTTCCAAGGCAAACACTTCTACACCATACTTTAAAGCAAAGCTCCTAAACTACCTCTGAGCAGGCATCCTCCTCCATGAGAAACATCAACCACACCAGCAGAAAAATCACTGAAAGGGCAGCTTTAATTAGATCAACAAAACATCACCCAAGAAGGAAACCAGGAACTTCCGTCTAGTCTTGCAAGGACCACATACTTAGACATACCCACAGAATACTGCAAATAGAGCCTACATCCCACTCTTCCAGTTTTATGAGGGTAGTAAGGGTAGACATTTGCAAGCCCAAAGACCCTCACAGCTCTTGAAAACTGATTTTTTCAGTGTCATCCACTCTAAGTGTCTCTATACCCTCCTGATCAGCAGCACAGTATCTATTTTTACAGTTCTTGTTGTCATAGAATTCATATTAAGGTTACAAAAGTACATGACAAACAAACTTGAAACCAGTAAGTCCTAGGAAGCAAATCCAGCAAGCACTAAGAGTGCTTTAGGCAAAGTTGTTCTACAAGGAATGACTAACAAACAGAAAAGCTCTCTGGCAGCTAAGCTCCCTCTAAACATACTGGCTGGATTCATTTGCTGCAAAGAGATGTATTTGCTTTTTCTTTTTTTCCACTGTTTAAGCAAACAGTAGAAGCTCAGAAAGGAAATTATCAAATGGTGATTCCGTGCTAATCTGAAGGAAGAAAGGCTTTCAGTGCTACAGATAGAACTGAGCCTGAAAAAAGGGAGTGGAAGAATAAAAAGCTTAGTCACTCTACAAAAAATATTTCTGTTATAAAAAGATTTTATACCAAAAGGTTTTTTTCATATCATGGTAAATGTTGCAGAGGTACAAACAGTAAACTAGGAAGTGCCAAAATAATCTTCAGGACATGACACAAAATTTGTCTAATTACACAAATATCTAAGAAATGCATTCTTAAGCCTTTACTTTTTCTTTTTGGTTTACAGAAATCTTTTCAGAGATTGATTGCTATTAGCTGTCTTGAATTCCTTTCTTGGTATATGTATTTTAAATAAATATTTTTCATTCTATACTAAATCAAAATACTAGAAGTCAAACTCACTGAGCAGCTCTAAGTTCCCTGACCAGCCAAACAGATTAACTTTCTCTAAAGAACTAGCGTTGAACTGCAGCCACTACAACTATTTGTACAATTTCAACCAGAATCAGTGGAAAGGTGCTTTAAATGTACACAATCTTAATTGTATTTTGATTTGTTCTTCTCAGTGATCTAGCTGGGAGATTAAGAATACAATTTATGTTCACAACCAAGAAGCCAAATGGCTTAAGTGATTATAATGTGATTAACTTCAACATAAACTAACTAGTGTTCACTGGATTTCTAAAGGAACTTCAGACTACAGTTTGACAGTGAATCCTCTGCAAGACCAAATTCTGAAGAATTACCACATCATCGTTACAACTCAAAGTTTCCTGAAGTACAAAAAACACTGTTAAAAATTCTGATTTCACACCACAGACAACTGGATCACAGTTTGGCTATCGAGAGCTTCCACTTCAGAATTAAATTGCAAAGAATCAGAAGCATTTTCATCCACAACAAACAGAGATGAAAAGTTATTGTTCTGAGGTAACAGGAGTTCGAATGTCACAGAAAAAAAAAAAAAAAAACCAATTTATTTAAATACTTTATTACTGTAGAGACCTTTACACACTAGCTGTCATATACAACCAATATTTCAGCATGTGCATGTGAGTTTTGTTATTTAGGTTTAAACCAATAATAGATTTTCAAGATGAGAAATGCCAAAGCTAAAGATTTGTACTTGTTAAAAAGCCAGAGCAAAAATAGCAGTGTGTCCTCACTTCTCCCATGAGAAGCCTTGTAAAAAACAGTTTCAAACTGACTTCTTTAACCATTATCCTGTCTACCTCTGGAAATACTACAAAAAAATTCTAGGTTTCACAACTGAATTTTTCTGAGTCAATTTTTCTCTCTCCTCTACATCCTGAAACATACCTCTCATCTAAAAGCTATTCTGGTCTCTTCCTGTACTAAAGGCCCAGCTATAAGAAACTCACTTCCTTCCCACACTGGTTATTTTTCTTCCTAAGAGATACATAGACTTACCTCCTGTAAAACTTTTACTCATTGAGAACAGCAGGGAGACAGAGGGAAGTTGAATCCCTTTAGAACACTTTGAGAGATTAAAGGAAAGTGTTGATCCAAGCCAGGTCATCTGTCAAACAACTTCATGCGCAGGAAGTTTAATATTCATAATGTCATCTCATTGCTACTTATTACAAACACTACACAGCCCCTTACAAAAGAAGAAGTACCTGCTACTTTCAGTTACAATCATGGAAAAGATGCAAAAATCATCAATTCCACTGGCCACAATCAAGTACTTTATAATATTACCTCAGTATCTCTTCTGTATTTCATCAAGCATAGCTTTTAATGAGGCAGCTGAAAATCTCCATTAACGTTGTTCATAACACAGTATAGCTGAAAAATGCACTTCTGTACATCTTTCTTAAAAGCCATCAATTAAATATGAACATCACCATATCTGGTGCACCCAACAATAACTGGCCAACATATGTCTCATAAAAAATGCGTTCAACACGAGGGAGCTGATCACACTGCACAAAGTCTTGGGACACCGGCTCAACGCAGGTATCACTTGTCCTTCTGCCAGGGTAGGAGGAAAGTGCTGCAAACAGAGGACAGAAGATGCAGCCTGACATCAAAGCCAGCCCTTGCCTGTGCTTCACCTACACACAATAACGCCAACCAACTACAAAACCCTCGGAAGTTCTATGTAAAAAGTCACTGGCCTTTCTCCCCCTGCACATACTGTTTTTAAATAATTCATGGCATCTCACATGTTTCTGCACAATGCGTACAACATTCCTATTCTACAAGGTTACAGAAGAAAATGTAATTATTTTTTTAAGCTTTCAAGAGGAAGTAATTTTATTTAAAGATTAAAAGCACCATGTGTGGTTAAAGAAGACTCACTGACTGCACCTTTGAACTTATCTTGCCAGTTTTGCACCATCTCCAAATCATAAAAATATTACTCCCATTTTATAGATGAGACTGGAATGAAACCAGATTTGCCGTCCATTCATATTACAGGACGTAATGAAGTCTATCTAACCTCAGGGCTAAACAGCAGCAACACATACTGAAAAGGAGTACTACTGCTATTTCAGATTCAGATGGAAAACAAAAACACCATTCACTTCCTTCGCTTCAGGAGAATTGTGAACACCACAGTATCAAAAGTAAGTGAACTAAACAGGAGCTTCTCAGTAACCTAAAATTAGCTACAAGTCATAAACATTTAGTCACTTCTTACTATTTCCAATGTCAGCATCTAGGAAAGGAAGTTCCACTTAAGAAGATCTGCTCTTGCACTGTCATCATTACTTCAAATACGTTCAAGGTTTTCCTAAGCCTTTTAAGATAAAACAGCACAGCAGTCCATTTCAGTTTTATCCTTCTTTGCAAAAGGAAGACACGGTACCCTTGGCTACAACCTTCACTCCTGTAGACTACGCAGAAGATTTCCTACAACAGATCTTATCTAACCTTCTTTGATGTAACCAGAAGAAATATGTCATTAGTTGATGTACAGCATTTCTTGTTTCTACTAATCCAAGGCTACACAGTCCACAGCTTAAGGGATCAAAGAGATGAGAAGGTCACACGTTACAACAAAGGAAAGAAAACATTAAGTTTGTAAAACTGCTATCTATAGCCCTTTCTAATGATTATATGCTACTGCATAAAGACTATTGTCCAGGCCAAAATGAAAAACTACAGATATTTTTTTCACTCCCTCTCCTTTCATACATACAGCAAACAGACATAAAGAACAGGGTAATGATGTGTGTGTTAATATGCAAATTCAAAGTAACGATAATGAAAGCTATTGACAGTCCTTACATATATCATCATCAGCTTAGGACAAAAAGCTCAGCAGTACTTATTAGTCAGTAAAATAGGAGACCAGCAAAGATGATCAATACACATCATCTTAAAACCACTACTCTGCATCTAATGCCATCAGTCTAGCCATTATGGAATAAAAATGCTTTTCGAATAAGCTAACGTATCCAGCAAATTGCATCTTTCTAGGCTGACCTTCAGCCACAACATCATCCCCCACCCCCATCACCACTGCGTACAGAAGGAGACTAACAGTGGAGCTAGAGATAAATCTCACAGGACCAAAGCCATGCCCGCCACCGCTGCTGACTCCTAAACTCAGAACCAAGGCTGATGAATTTAACTTCATACCCCACAGACACCTGCAAAGGTCAATAATAGATGCCCTGTTTCTGCCTAACCCATTTCTTGCTACAGAATAGCATCTGCTTGATTTCACTTGCAAAAGACATACATTCAAGCATCTGAAATATGTAATTGTAGCTGTGATGATTCCCAATTTGTTGTGAAGCTATACACTGAAAAAATACTGCTATTATTAATGCATTAAATAGGTTATTAAATAGGTTTAGGTTTATAACCTAAATTACATTGCTTTTAAGCTTGTGGTCTGATCTGTCCCTGGAAATGCAGTTTATTTTTCTCCACAAGAAAAAAAAAAATAGTACCATGAATATATTTCAAAAGCAGATAAAAGAAAACAGAACTCCATTCCTAATTATATTAAGAGGAAATTGAAAGGACAGATTGTCTGAGAGAAAAAAAAAAAAAAAAACACACCAACAAAACAGTATGTAAGATCTTGCTAAAGCAGTGCTGGGTGAAATGACTGGCCTGCCCTCTCCTCAAGATATTTTATCCACCATTAAGCTCTACTTTTAAACAGTAAAGAGCATTTATGACCAACAGCACCAGATGAATCATTAAGTAGGACCAAAGGACAAAACATGCTGCTGAAACAGTCCACAACATATGTGCGTAGCTAGGAGGAACGTGACCCACACATATAAATACATAGACAAACCCTCCTTTCTGTACATTCTTCTCAACATGCTGAACCCTCAGGAGACTCACAATGTGACTAAAGGTTGGTGTTGCGATTCTTGTTTGGGGTTTCTGGAGGGTTGAGGGGGTTGGTTTGTGTTTGTTTGGTTGGTTGTTGTTGTTTGTTTTTTTTTTTCCCCCCAATAAAGTGCAGTAGCTGAAGAGTATATATGTCAGTAGCCTGACTAGAAAGAAATTAGATGGGGCTTTACGATTGTGGGAGGCATAGTTCCTCCTAGTGGAAGGTGTCCCTACCCATGGCAGAAAGGTTGGAACTAGATGATCTTTAAGGTCTCTTCCAACCCAAACCATTTTATGAGCCTATGATATTGCTCAGTGTTCCCTATGCATGTTAAGACGGTGATTCTGTCATTATTACATTTCTAGGTAGACACCAATGCTTTTAAAGACCCATCTCATAATCCATGTAAGAAACAAGCACAGCAAGGAGTCCTGTTTGCACAAGCTCCCCCCACGTTTGGTCCCTGAAGCACAAGGTGCAAACAGAATAAGGAAGAAACAGAAACCAATGAATACTCATTTCCGAGGAACTATTTCTCATCATACATGCCTCCTCATTTCCACCACCTGTGGAAACTGCATATAATGAGGAAAGGATGTTTGAGCCATACTATATCATTTGAGCTACATATATAGTTCCTGATTAGTATTTCAGAGAAAGAAAGTGATTCAGACTCAGGAGAAGCAGGAAGAAAGTGGAAGATGGAAATGTAAGAGGACATAAGCACTGGTTTGGGCTAGTCAGAGAGACCAACAGGGTTTCCAGGTAACAGACCAAACAAAAAAGAACTGGAGAATGGAAATGACACTAAAATAATTAATAAGCATTTTTTTTCCCTCCTATCCTTCACTACCCTCCATACACTCCAAAAAAGTCCCATTTCTTTCCTTAATATTCTGCAGCCCTGCAAGGGAGTCACTGTGAAAAGGTAACATTTGAGGCAGATGAAAACAATCCCAATTACAGTTAATTTGAGCTGATGATCTGCCCTATTATTTTTTAACGGTGATGTACTGCCGAACAAATGCTGTCCAAGGACATTTCCCAGCTTTGCTTCCCTACATTTAGTTTGCAGTCAACTGAGAAACAAATTGGGCTTGCTGCTGAGGCACAACTTTGCTCGGGCAACTTGGCTCCTGACATTTGTTTACAACCTTCCCTCCATCTCAGTATCAAACCAAAAGCAAAGAGCTACAGAAACAGAGGGATAAGAAAATAATGAAGTCCAGCAATACAGCTTACGGTAACTAGTTTAAAGGCCTGACTATGTTAGCTGCTAGAAATTTTCAGAACAAATTTCTTGTCTTTTTGAGCTCCTTGTCTGCTAAAGAGCCCTTTTTACTCTTTTTGCTCTTTATACTTCTATGCTACATATATAATGCACCCGGTCTGCTTGGCAAAGAAAGAAGAACAAGATAGATGATTTTTTATGCATGCAAAAATGTACTAGCACTCTTGAGAACAACATTCTCTGTATGGTGATGCAAGAGTGCAAACTTTATAGTGAGCTTTTAAAAAACCCACATAATATGTGTAGCTGGTTACAGAGAAACCAGCTTTGACAGCTATAGCATGTTCTGTGATTACACCAAAGCTATATTTTTTTTTTAATCTTGGTTCATGCAAATAGCTCCATTCAGTTACTAATTTATTCAAAACTGATGATCCCACAGGGAGCTGCAGAAACAGGAGAGCTTATTTTCCAGTCCATCAGTAAACTGAAAGTGTGATCTCTTCTAGTTCCATGAATAAATCTGGAGGGACATGGGTAAGCAAAATCAATTAGACCTAGTCCCTTCGCTGCAAATAGCTTCTTTGGTAAGTAGACTTTAGAGGGAATGTTCTTACAAATATATTTTTTTTTAGTTATTCAGTCTATGCAAGGCAATTGGAACCAAAAAAAAAAAAAAAGTCCATTACTCTTATCATTATAATTCTTATGGATATCCATTCAATCATCAGGTACTCCAGGTTGGAAGAGGCCTTTTAAAAGAGGTCATCTTGTCCCAGCCCCTGCCCTAGCCAGGGCCAATTTCAAAGACAGATCAGTTTGGTCCAAACCTTGGTCAGTCTGGTTATTAAAGGTTCCAACAACAGAGAAACCTAGGAAACTACTTCCCGTACTTAAATACTCACACTGTGGATATTTTTTGACCTTTAACCTAATCAGAATTTGCCCGTTAAAACGTGACTGTTATCTTCTGTTATCACTACACACTTCCAAGAAGATCAACCTCTTCTAAATGTCCTCCTTTAGACAGCTGAAGTCAGCAATCAGATCCCCCTTAGTTCTTTCATCTTCCAGTTGAGCAAACTCAGCTTCCTCAGCCTCCCTGTGCATTTATGTCACTGTCTTAAACCATCTCAGCATTCCTCTACTGGATTCACTCTTCTTCATAAACCTTTCTCTGGCATGGGGAAGCCCCAAACTGGATGTAATTCCCCAGATGCAAGATCCCAGGTGCCAAGTATAGGGGAGTCTATTGCTTCCCTTGACTTTCTGGCTGCCCTTTTGCTAATACAGAACAGCATTGTAACAATACAGAACCAAAAGTAACCTGATAAAAGATACACTGAAAATATTTATGAAAAAAAATTTCAATTAGAAGTGTCATTCACTGTTTCATAACAAAGAAAAAATTAAGACTGTACATAAGTAAACACTGGAAGAAGAACAACCTTATTTAGCAAAAAAGTTTCATACTAAAGAGTTATATGCTTAGTCACTATCCAATACATCATAATACAACAGAATCATAGAACAGTTTGAGTTGGAAGGGACCTTAAAGATCATCTAGTTCCAACTCCCTGCCACGGGCAGGTACACCTCCCACTAGAACACATTGCGCATGGCCACATCAACCTGGTCTTGAACACCTCCAGTGATTGCATATCCACAACTTCCCTGGGTAACCTGTTCCAGCCTCTCAGCACCCTCATAGCAAAGAGCTTCTTTGTAATTTCTAACCTAAAACTCACCCTTCCACGTAGAAGCCATTACTCCTCATCCTATCACTACAAGCCTTTCTAAAATGTCCTTCCTCAGCTTTCTGGTAGGCACCTTTCAGATATTGGAAGGCTGTAATAAGGTCTCCCTGGAGCCTCCTCTGGACCTGCTCTAACAGGTGCACATCCTTCTTGTGCTGGGGACTCCAGAGCTGGACACAGTACTCCAGGTGGGGTCTCACCAGAGTGGAGTAGTGGGGCAGAATCACCTCTCCTGACCTGTTGGCCACACTTCTCTTGATGCTATCCAGGATACAGCTGGCTTTCAGGGCTGCAACTTCCAGGCTGTCTTTTTCTGCTATTTTTCTTCAGTTCATACTAACTTCACTATGTATATATATATCCACATCCTCAAAACAAGCTTTCAGAGAGACTCTGCCTGACCAGCCTGAGCAACTGCACCTGTGAAATCAGCGTCCTGTCCGCCAAACAGGCTTTGCTCTGAAAGGTATCCAGCAACAGAACTGCGGTCTCCATGTCTGAGTCTGAGCATCAGGAACGAAACCCTCCTGGTGAACATCATAAAAAAGCTGAATATACTCTTACAAACCCTCAAATTGCAGCAAACTTAAGTGTCATGAGACAAAACATTTCTGGCATGGCACTTCTTTATGGACTCTTATAAACTAAGACATTTGCTTACTCAAAAATCAATCCCGATGAGACTAAATGAAACAGGATAGTATTGCATGAGACCACAAGAACACTGCTTAGCTGTTGTATAGCCATGTTATGCCAGCAGTTGAGCTCAGGATGATGAGATTCACTATAAAAATTATCAATTTATCACCATCAAAGTGGAGTCGAGATTATCATTTGAAGTACTGTCCCAGGAAAGAAGATGAAAAGAAGTGGAAAAATCCTTTAAAGATGCTTTGTTTTCAAATGCCAGAAATCACTTATGTCAGTTTTACAGAAAATTAGTATCTGGCAAGATAATAAAGCGGTCTGTTTACTCATATGCAAATCACATCAGTATGTATCAGTGGACTAACTTGGGGTTTGATAGAGACAATGCAATACGTCAGCGATTTTCTGGAATCTCAGCACATCACAACAAATGTTTAACCACAATAAAACTTATATTCTAAGCATTAGCAGTAAAATGTATGTGTTTTAACATCTGAATGTTGTACTGCAGCAACATTTATCCAATAACTCACACAAAAAAGATTTACCAAGTCTTTCTAACAACAAATGTTTCTAGCCATTTTGTGGGATTGCTCTTTCTACAAAAAAAAAAAAAACATTTCTGCCCCTTAGATGTAAATGATTTTGGACATTTGGGAGGATAGATGCTGGACTATGTGACAGCTGCAAATGCTGTCCTCTACATTTTGAAAGCTCTGTATCTTCTCATTCAGTATTCCTCAATCTTTTTTCATGAAACATGAAGTATCAAGCACTGATTCTGCTCCTCTGGCTGAAAGCCCTGCTAAAATAGATATTCTAGTTCTCACCTAAAATTACAAGTGATTTGAACAGACTCTTGTTTCAGAACATAGGGATAAGAGGCAATATCAGCTGAGTGTCTTTGACAACCTGCATTGTCAAGAACTAAAAATATAACTTGTATTAAAAAAGCTCTACACAGAATTACACGGTAGGAGTGTAGGAAGCTCCCTCCTTTGTATATATCGTGTCTTCAACATTAGCTCTTCCATTTTATTTTCCCCTTTCTATTGCATAGTATTTGATGTGCCCTTACTCCTGTGTGATTAAAAGTGAAGGCTAGTCAGCAACTACAAAGAAACATAGTTTACTCATAAAAACAAGCAGAAGAAAAAAACAAAACCAAACCACTGCAGTGCCTGCTTATGTAACAGTGTTGAGTTTCATTACTAAGATTCTCTTCATCTTCTAAGAAAATGTACTGATCTTAAAACACAGTTTAAAGAAAAAAAAAAAAAAAAACACACAGAAAAATGAGCTAGAAATTGGTCCAGCTGCTAACACCTGTCTTTGACTTCCTCCAACAATTTGTGTAGTTCAACACCCAGTCCTTCAAGAGTTCCTCTTATTCTTATTCCTAATAAACAGTTTAGGGAGGAAGCTGACCAGAGGTCACCGGCATCACCCACCATGTGCCCACATGCCCTGAAACAGCCAGGACACATCCTGCAGGTCCACAGAGCCCACGTACCCCAAGTGGCCGGGGCATAAGGGGATGCTCCCAGGCACACACTTGCTGCTCTGCCCTCCAGCAGCAAAAGCTGACAGGGAACCAGGCGGGAGGTCATGTGTGCTATTCCTATAGACCACTAGGAAGCAGCCTTCAGAGCAGCACTGACAAAGGCCCCTAACCTTTCCACTCTACAGCTGTATGTTAAGAAAAGAAAAAAAACTAGGAAATAAATGCATATAAAATACTGCATTTTACTTTCTCAGGATTCAGTAGGCTTGTTGCTTTTTGCATCACCACAGAAGTCTAGAAATAGTGTGAAGTCAAAAACTGACAGCACACACTGCACAGGTGCGGAAGCAATAAAATTACGCATAAGCACTGTTTTGAGAGCCTGACACTTCTGCAGAAACTAGACTTACAGCTGGACTTATGCTTGGGCCATAAGTAAACTGCAAATATCAGCAGGACTTTTAACTACCCGATGCAGTATGTCATTAGTTTGTTACCTGATGTACTAATGGCCAGCATCTGAGGGGGACTCCATCCACTCTGCCTTCAACCCCAAACCAGTTCCAGAATCCAGCTCCTGTATCCAGGTTCCCATTGTTGTGTGAAGGGAAGGGGGCAGGTGTGGGTGAGGGAGAGACCAATTTGGTAAGAGACAAATCCCCTTGCTTTCTAGCCGGTCCTCAGACATTAGAGGGGCCAGGGGTGGCTGAACCAGTCCCTTAACAGGTTCCAGGGAGAGCCGTGGCTGTAGGCCCGACCCCAGAGGCAGGAACAGCCTGGTGCTGTAGGTCTTGGCGGCGTTCCGCAGCAGCCATCGGAGTCACGACCAGCACGGGTGAGTGACACCCAACACACAGATTCCTTGTGACTGCTGGGGATAAATACACTGAGCTGCAGACCAGCTATAGACCACCGAATCTTCACCCAGCCCCTGTGACTCCCCTGGCACCAGTTCTTTGTTTGTAGTGTCTAGCTTTTGTGATTTGTGCTTGTTTTGTGCTTCCAGCGTCTGACATCTATCTGCCCCTGAATTCATTCGGGGACTTTCCCCAGTGCCTGCTCCACACCATCAGTGGTGACGGTGATGTAACTGCCATCAAGGAGGTTTGGGCTCAATACTGGTCTTGTATATATTTATTCCATTTTATTATTATTATTATTTTCATTAAAGCTGTTTCACTTTTCTAATCTATAAGTTTCTCTCCCTTAGTACATTCCTATTCCCCTTTGGGAGGGGAAAAGGGTTAACAGGGAGCATCTGTTACAGGTCTGGGGTTAGCCCTGACCCTGAACTGTGACATCCCTGGAACAAAATCTGGAACAAAATTTGACCTTCCTCTGGAGGAAAGAATGTCAGCGAGGGAGCCCTCACAAGCACAACCTACCTCCAAAATTCACTTCACACCCTGTCAAGACAGCTTATTAATGACCAGTGTCCCTTAGCATGCATACAGAGCTTATCCAAAACCCCAAGACTACATATTAACCGAAGAATGCTCAGAAAATCAACTCATCTCTTTTACACTGTATAGGAAGATGAAAAGTGAGGCAGGTGGAAATGATCATAACTACAGACATTATGGGTTAGATAAAGTAGTGAATATAACTGTCTTCAGCTTTCTAGGAGCCACAGATGCACAGACAGTAAAGCTTGATTAAAAATAAAATTTTACAAAATAGCAAAGTACTCTAGCAGCAATGTTGTATAAAACTATATTATATTTTTGTCAAGTAATTTAATATCTTACAAAAGGGATAACTGAGTAAAAGTTAACAGAAATCAGTCCAGCTGATAACACCTGCCTTTATGTAGTTCACCAGTTTGTGTAGTTCAACACACATTCACATTCCTATCATTCAAAGGTTCCTCTTACCCTTACTCCCAAAGAACACCCTAGTGAGGAAGCTGACTTCAGGTCCTACTTTATGTGAAAATGTATTTTTATTCTGATTTTACCCAGCTAGTACTTCTTGGCTTTGGAAGTGCTTCAGCTTAATATTTTCTAGCAGAACATGCAGACAACAGCACACTTGCCTTCCCTTTTCTTTAAATGCTAGATATCCATAACATTTTTTCTGACATACAATCTTTTGCAGCTGGTACTCCAAGATCAGTTCTCTTGCATCTGTATATTACCTTCTTCCAGAAAATAGCATCTGGGGACTTACACAATGACAGCAGCTTTCCCCTCTGTGGGCTAGATTTTGGCATTAAAAAGCAAACTCTGAGCCAGAAGTTTCCCCTCACTAACACAACTGCAAGTTCAATCCTGCCACCACTCAAAATAAACTTAATTTACAGCAGTAGAGGTCAGTGTGAGGATCAGATCCTCTATCACTAGCTAATTAGCAACACTGCATTTGAATGGACTTAACATCCCTATAAACTCAAATGCAGAAATATGACCTTTTCCATCTCAAGTACACAAATTTCTACACACTTCACTTTTATGCAGCTCTGAACTGATTCTACCATGAAAATACCACCAGCCTTATGCTCGCCTTTATTTGATTTAAATTGTTACAGAAGCATC
>NW_008610436.1:1075-40395 GCF_000691845.1 Merops nubicus | reverse complement strand
TTTCCCTCTGTGTAGGTTGGGATAAGAGTTTTTTGGTTTACTTTAAAGGAAATAATAGCACAGCTATTTTTGAAGACTGTGTATAGCTACTAGTTCAAAGGCAGGTATCAAACTGTAGAGTTTTGCAGCGCAGTTGTATTAATTTGGTGTGGGTTCAAACCAAGTTCAAGGCTGTTTTTCAGAAAGATTAATTATTAATATTACTCTCATATTATTGCCATTTTTGTATGAAATAATGTATTTTAAGTGTTAGGGGTCATACCTACTAGGACTATTGTTACCTGTGCAGGATCCCCTGTATAAATAAATCAATGTAAAGTCACTTTGACTTGTTCAGAGTTGAAGAAGCAGCAGGGGAACCACCACATGCAAACATACAAGATTACATGAGATACAGGGTGGAAGTAGAATAACCTTGTGCACACTCCTGAACAAAAGAAAAATGCTTTCTCATTAAATGTCTTTGTTAGTCATCTTCTTTCAAAATATTTACTTGACTTGTTTCCTGATTCCATTCTGTGCAAGAGACTTCAAGGTATCAGAAGACAATGATAATTACAACTCTTAAACTGAAAGAGTTTAGAGTTTAACTCCTGTTTAAGGCTTTGAAAGCCTTCCAAACTTTAGGATTGTCCTAAGTTTCTAGATAGTGGTCAGGATTATGGGGGAGAGTGAAAGGAGTGAAACTGATAGGGAGCTGAGGATGGCAACTGGAGCACTTGATGGTTTGTTAACATACCATTGTTTTATGTGGTTTGTGGAGTTTGGTGGGCCTGTGATTGTCAAATAGTATGTGAGGCAGAGGTAGAAGAATAGGCCAAGGAGTGAAAGTATGGCAATGACTGTAGCTGTTGCAGTTATTTCTGGCTTAGTGAGTACTTGGATAATAAATCATTTGGGCAGGAAGCCTGTTAGTGGGGGCAGTCCTGCTAGGGAAAGCAAGGTCAGTAGGAAAGTTGCATTTAGCATGGGGGATTTTGTTCATGAAGTTATTGCTGACAGTTTTAGGGTTCTGATTCTGTTGAGGGCAAAAAATGTGGTGGTGGTTATTATGGAATATAGGTAGAATGTTAATCAGATGAGTTTAGGATTATTGTTATTCAGCCTAGGTGAGAGACAGATGAGTAGGCTAGGATTTTTGGGGGTTGCATTTGGTTTAGTCTCATTCATTCCCCCAAGGCTGTTGAAATAACAGCTACAGTGGTTGGCAGGGCTGGGCTGAGGAAGTGGGATGTTAAGAAGCAAATAGTGACTGGGGAAAATTTTATTATTGTTGACAGGAGTAATGCCATAGTTAGAGATGAGCCTTGGAGGACTTTGGGCAATGAGAAGTGGAACAGCGCTAGTTCTAGCTTCATCGCAATTGCTATTGCTAATAGGATGCATGATGTGGGGTAGGTTAGTTTGGTAATGTCTCACTGTCCCATGTATCATGCATTGGTGACACTTGACTACTACCAACAACAACTTGAAAAGTCTATTATTTCAAGGGAGCTCAAGTTTGCTGAAAGGATGGGATGCAGGCCCTATCACACATCAGGTTCAATGGCAGAGTCATACTGAAAACAAAAAACAGATTATTTTTTCCCCCTCCCATTTCACGCTAGGTCAGTATAAACTGGATTCCTGCTTCACACTTTTGATAAATGTAAATTGGGAGCTAAATGAAATACTGTCTCTCACTCCTTCAGTCCACCCAAAAAGTAATCCTTTCAGAGAACCAGCAGTGACTGCCTGGCACGCGGAGGCCAAGACACACAAGGGAGGATGTGGCACCACAGGGCTGCTGGTGCTCCTCCCCCACATCACAGCCAGGCTCCAACTTCCTTTTTTTTCCTTTTTTTTGAAACACAATCTCCTACCTTTCAGCAAAATGCTCTAACTACCAGCTTCGAAGGCCTTCCAGGGGTCAGCAGGGGACAGAGTCTTTCCTGTTGAAACTATTGCCAAAACTTACTGAACATGCAGAGTCGGGGGGGAAGGAGGGAGAGAGCTGGGAGGGCTGTCTGGGAGAGCCATGTGCCCACGCGGGGTGCTCACTCACAGGACAGGAATCCTGGCTCTGGCCTGATGCTTAGTGAATATATAAATAATTTTGTTAATCATTTTAGGTAGCTTTATCTCCCAAGTAGTAGCGCAGGACTAAAATCTGCAGCCTGGAGCTGAAAATACCATGACTGTTAAAATCACGTTACATTACAACTGCACAAACATTAATAAGGCTAACACAATTGCAGAGCTGAATTTCTGAAATTAAATACATCTTTCACACACAAAGAAAAAACCCTGTCATTAAAAGAGTTTAAAAGGGTTAAATAAGAAACATGTAAGATGTCAGAACAAAAGACCCACTAAACAGTACACATTTATATCTTTCTATAAGCCTTCCCCATTGCCCCAGAGAGTCACCATCTGCACACAAAAGAAAAAAGATAAATGTCAGCGGACCACTTCAGGAAAGAAATAGGCAGCAACACTGGATCCGTAATTCTTGTTACCCGAGTTACAAAGTACCATTATTTCTGCTGGATTTCACTGTGGATCAGAAACCTTGGGATGCTGAAGCCTATCTGACAGGCTCCAGGTTTCTCTGGTGTCTCCCAGGGGCCGTTCTTCTCACATTCTCCACACTGCTCTGCCTAAAGCCTGGAGGCATTATCCCCTGTGAACAGTCATGCTGCTACCAGGCTTAGTAACTATTCCAAAGACAACAATGTACTTCTGTCCTTCAAAATGCACTGTGGTTTCCTATCAGGTGTAAATCCCTAAAAGATAAGGCTCAGAGCCCTGTTTCTGCCTGCTAGTGTAAGAGCAGAGGGAAAAAAAAAAAAAAGAAATCAAAGCCTTCTTTCATATTTTTGTTCTTCTGCATGTTTGTTTTTTAATGTATCAAATTCTTTGATAGTGTTCTGTGAACATTACAAAAAAAAAATTGCTATTGCTACTTTTTGTATTTATGAGAAAAACAATTTTCTTCTCAACACAATGTTTTAAACCACTTAACTACTTCAGAGAACTTTAAAAGAAATGCTAGAGTTGCAGAGGGCAAACAGTGTTCCATCTCAACACTGTTTATTTCGAAGACACAGTAGAAAGTTAGGCAATAGGTAAGCACAGAGTTATCTCAGTCAATAAATCAGAGACGTGATTTTCAAGAACTACTGATTTGCTAAAAACTCCCTTGGAAGAGCACAAAACAAAAATAAACATGTCTCTTTTGAAAAAGTGCCAAACTATTAAAACATTTTCTAATACAAAACACATTAGAACTTGAGAAACATAAATGATGACCTGAAGAACAATTACAAATTTGTTTTCAAGACGTATCATTAAGTACATGAATTAACTTTTTTTTTTTTTTTTTTAATTACAATAGCAAGGTGGAGATCAGATTAACTGTGTCAAGTCATGAAAAAGCAGGGAAAGGTTTGGTTTTTCTTATCTGAACAAGCTAAATGACCACCATCAAAGGTTTCTTAATGAGCCAAGAAGGAGTGGGCCAGGCATATAAAATAATGTATATTTCATTTACCTGGTCTTGTGTCACATGACTGACCCTCGTAACTTTTACATGGGCAATAATTACTGACTCAGGTAATGCTGCCACTTCAAAGCCCTCAAAATGTATCCAGAAATTGCTTTTGATCCTTAGCCTAGCAAAACCAGACAGAAGTGCAGGTTCACTTCAGCTATGGCGAATTCTAATCACTCCCTCCACTTTCTGAGCACCTTTGCAAAACCTTTCTGGTCTTCTTGGTAAATGATGTCCTTCTGTGTCAGAAACTCAACTGAGCAGGACACTGTTGTAGCCATTTCTACATCTCCCAGCCACCCCAAAAGGAACCACGCTAGTACAACTACCTATACACAGAAGCTGACAGGCAAACTGCTGATATTTGGGAACAAGGAGTGACCAGGGTGGAATCATAGCATTTTAGGAGATACAAGCCCCATCTGATAGTTGCATGTTACCGTAACGGCATGACAACCTACAAGTCACCTCTTTCTACAGGAGAAACAGGGGTCATACAAGGCTCTACACCCTCTGCCTCCCTCCTGCTGTAATCACAGGTTCAGACAGGAAAAACATCCTCCCTAGGAGGAAAACACCTTTTACTAGTATCCCTCCTCTCTTCCTCCATCAACCCTAAAAATAATAGCAACAAAAGAGTCGTAGTTCCTGCTCAGTTATCATCTCCGGTGTAGATGTGTTTCCTATAACCTTAAATGCCAGAGGCCTGGAACAAAGGGCTCCTTCCGGAGCTCCTCCTCTTGTCCTGCCCTCCTTAACCCACAGACAGTAAACACCACCGAGGTGGCCACAGTCTCCTACACATCAGAACAAAAACAGATACCTTTGAAGTCTCCCCTTTCTGTGATTACCACTCTCCCACTTCTAGGATGGCCATAAGGCTGAACTAGCCAATATTTTTGATGTTTTTGAATAGTGACTATGGCACGAATGCCTATTTTATGACTATGGCACTAAAGCCTATTTTAGGGCTGGGAAGGACCCACTGTTCCACAAGCTATAGAAGATGCCCCCACCTTCCATGTAGGCGTTCAAGGACTGCTGGAGAAGACTCAGAGTACACTGTGCTAGAAAATGTGAAGCGGTTAGTGAAAATACCATTTTAAAGACAGCTTCCTGATAAATATGGTGTGCTAATCACTAAAAACAAATATGTGCAACAGAATGACTGCTATAGCAAAGACATACATTTTATTTGATCAGATGTGAATGGAGGCCAAATGGGACTCCTGACAAATTCTGGACCCAGCTCCAGAAAGAACTGGATGCCAGCTGGGGGTGGGGGAAGGGGTTTGGAGGGTGGAACCACAGTGATTGGAAAATAGCTCCCCAGGTCAAGTTGCATCTGCATCTCCATCCATCCCCATGAATCACCACCTGCAGCTGAGAAGACTGCTGCTTTAGGAGGGGACCTTAGCTACACCAACATTACTTTTGTTATTAAGGAATCCAAGCTGCATAACCAGGAGGGACGAACATGCTATGACTTTTTTGTCTCCAATTGTTATGAAAAGCCAGAAATCTGCTAGTTCAAATGCTTTCAGCTGGGCATTTCTCCTGGCTCTGTAAGTGAACCAACACTTCCTAACTCAACCTCAGTTGTAGTCAGACCCTCATTATGTTGTCATTGCAGCCTCCAAAGGAAAGCACTTTAACTCAAACGAGGCTGAAAGATCTGGAAGTGCCACCAAATTCAAAACTATTTGGGAATTAAGAAAGGATTAAAAAAAAAAAATACACACAAACAAAAAAGCAGTTTTCATAAATTTTTAGTTACACTTTTAGCAAACTTTTAAAGCCAGAGACATTTAATTTCCTTCTGTTTATTTATTACCCCTGTTTAGAAGCTACAGAGTAGAATTCTGTCACCATATACACAAAAAACAATTACAATTATCCCAAGTATTTTTTTTTAATTCACTGTTGTAAATACAAATTTTGAAGTCTCCTTTAAACCAGATCAAAATTTTTATTTTCTTAGCTACATATCATAGAAAGGAAGAACTTTTCTTTTTTTTCCTTTTAAACTTAATCATTCATGGACAATTATTGCAATGAAGAGCTGAAAGTTCTAGAGAAGAAAAGGTAGATAGGATCAAATTCATTATACATATTTTCTCACAAATTGTATTGTTTACTATGCCTCTCAAATTTTACTGCAACAACATCAGCAAAAATCAGCACTCATACTTAACTCTTTATCCAAAATGAAACAACTATACCCTCCTACTCAAGGTCAGGAAACATTTTATTAGTCCCAGACTTTTATTCCCAGCAGGAGAAAAGAAAAATGCAGCATGTGTTAATCAGATTGTAAGCACCTCCATATTATCAAAATATCAGCACAGTCACAGACACCTCTTAGCTGAGTTTGCACTAACTCAAATACAGAACCTGATTACAGGGGGAGTATTAGAGACTTGGTCAGTCCTCATTTCACTTGTTTAACTGGAACAAGAAGAAATGATGGTATAAAAGGAAACTTTTTAAGCCTTTATACAGCCCACAGCATCACCCTAATGCTTAGATCTTAAAATCAGAGGCAGAAGGAGAACACAGGAAGAATACCACTCCTCTTGATTAATTTTTAACTTCATTTGACACTTTAAAGCTCTACATTCTTTTTGCTTCAATATAATTTGCTTCCTCTAGATTCAGTGAGTAGTAAGACCTCCTCCTCCTCCCCCACAAGTAATTTTCAGACAGACATTGCCCCAGGTAGGATAAAGTATGGGGATATATTTTTATACATAGCCAGAGGCTCAGTGTTTCATGAAAAAGGTTACTGGCTAAATAAATTATCTTCCATAAGGTGTGCTGCTTGTTGGAAACCCACAGAATACACTGACCATGGATGAAAACAGAGGTTAAGAAAAGTAAAGTCAACACAACCATCTCTTCCTAAATTCTGGGAAAACGGAAGGACTTCACAGCCTGCTTCAGAGATAAACCTAGTTCAGACTACTTCACACCAGCCAAAGGGAAGATGAAACTAAGTAAATTCCAAAGTGAAGGAAGTCTCAGAATCAAACAGCCTGGTCCCCCTCCAAGCAGATTGATTTTTGGGGGCTTCCCCTGAAGGCACATTCAACGTTAACAGCTAGTGGAAGATACTTGCTTCTGACAACTAATTTGCAGATTCTCTTGCAGACTTCATAGACAAACATAAGCTATTTTTTGCACTTGCACATAGTGGTAGGGACCACCTAGCAATAGTAAGGAATACCATTAATAAGTAAATCACTCTGTCCTTGTAGTGACTTCATTCTTTGAAGAGATTTAAGGAGTGGCTTAGCACAGAAGTATAGTAACACAGAAAACCAAAATCTAGATCTTGATTGAACTTGATGACCAAAACCTGAAATGCAGCTGAAAGGTCACCAATCAAAAAAAATAAAAGTCATAGCTCCCTAATCTAAAGCAAAGGAGGTGGAAATGCATTGCTATAGCTACTTCTCTTCATTGTTCTCAGCATGTCTTGGAAAACCAGTTAACCATCTGTCCTTATCTTTAACATGCTTTCTCCAGTTTCCAAACTTTACCAGTGAAGTGTCTTTAATTGGTTGTGTTCCAAATAAACACAGGACAAGTTGATCAGATCTTTTCCTACACAGTACAAAAACAGAAGAAAAAAGGGAGAAGGGGGTGGGAATCAATATAAAGGCAGCACTGTACTCTACTTTTCCTAACTATAATTTATGCACTGGCCATTAACAGAGAAAACTCCACATTATTCTCATATAATGATTCCAAATTTAGACAATAAATAAGATGCTATAAACCAATAGGATTCGAAGATTGAGAATTCAGCACAGGACTCATGCAAACTGAAGGGGTAGGAACATAAACCTCCAAGGGAAGTACGCTGTTATCCTTTGCAGATTAGCCATGAAGGGGTGCAGCATACTTCACTTCTGCTTTACATTCTGCTTATCCATATGATTTATACATATGATAGCTATTCATTCTTTTAATGCCTTTGATAAAAGCCTAACCTAAGAATGTTAAACCCTACATGAACCGTGATGCAGTTATTCATTATGTACTTTAATGCAGCATATACCAGAGCAGTCAGATAAATGAGTCTACAATCATTTTGTACATTTTTAAGCACAGCCTTATCTCCTCATTTGCTGGCTTCCTTGATAGGAACTTCTAACTGTGACTAACATGTAAAGTACACAGTATCTTAAGTACCATATCCACAAGAGGTGAGATCCTACATTCACCAGTTGACAGTCAACAGCAGCAGTCTTTCCTTTACAAGATGGGGCAAAACATTTAACAATTTTTGAGAAGCAAGTGTTTCTTTTCCCTCTTGGAGGGACAGGAAGAAAAAAAATAAAGAAACTGTTTAAACTTTTACAGTCTTAAATGGAAACACTCCTAAATTTCTTGCCAAGAATTTGCCTCCCCCTACAATTTGTATACGGCATACTATACACTTTTCTTCAGTTATTTCCTGATAGCATGTTATTTCTCCTCATCAAGAACATTATTGTACTTAGTAAGCACAATTTTCAAAGGGTGAGTGACACACTAAACTATACCAACTAATTCCTAGACAGGCATTTTCCAACAGTGCCACACTGAACCCTGGCAATGTGATACACTGGCAAGGATTTCTCTTGCCAATCAATGCAAAACGCTGATACGGGTTAACTTTTTAATCATTTGCAAGGACTTACCCGCAAAGAGTTTAGTAATCCCAAGATTCCTTTAAGCACATAAACCTTTGATGTACCTTCCTTAACTAAAATTTACCACTTCATTTGTAAGCTACCTTTGAAGCAATTGTAAAACTATCAATTTCTAAAGCTGCTCCCTGTGCTTGCAGCTCAGAACAATCTACGGAAGCCAAGCTTGATGGACAGTGTGATATAAATCTCTTTGCTCAATAACTATGCAAGGCTTCCTGTATCAAGGAGGTTAACACATTTTTTTTCTGATTTAATCTGCATAATTACTAAGCTGTGTTCATGGAGCTCTGCAAGATATTTTAAAGGTAATTAACATTCTGGGAGATCAAGTTTTCTTTCAGAAAAGGCTGGATTTTACCCTGAATTCAGAATAAAAACAGATTAGCTGCTCATGTTCAAATTGGATGCACTACCCACTGACATAGTACAGATGCAATTTCAAATCCATCTTACATTACTGGTGGCAACAACACTGTCAAAATAGCAGAAGCCTATAAAAACATAATGTGCAATAGATCTACGCCTAGCATTTCACAGAGCATAACAGTCTTGCAAGACTAAACAAATTTGGACGAAAAAGCTACTACAGTGTATCAAGGGCACTGAGTCTTAAGTGATACAGGTGATATTATCCTCAACTAACTAAACTGGGAAGACAGCACCACTGGAAATGCCCTCTCTCGCTTTGGTCTAAGCACTCTTCTACACTGACAGTAAGATTAGAAGCATACCTGGCGGTCACCTGGAAGCATGAATTAGTATTTACAGACAGGGTTTTTAATTAAGCAATATTCTTACTAAAGAAGGAATGATTCTTTAACATGAGAAACCACTTTCACTGAGAAAGCGGTTCTGATGTCATATAAAATAAAAGTTTTACCTCTAAAGTGCTAAGAGTATTCAAGAGAACATTGAAAAATGGGGATTTATGTGGAACAAGAAATACAGATGGAAATCACTTTTAACTTGTTTATCCATGAATCCAACTCAATTACATGCTCTAAAATAATTCTTTCACTATCAAATATTAAACAAAAATTTCATAGAATATTTAAAAACAGTCTCTCTCACTGTGAGGCAAGAAATGCATTCGATTTACACGTTAATGGAATTATGCAAATGTTGAAATTTTCATCATGTCCTGCAAATAGTTTCATTCTTTGGGGAGTTTTATCTACTCCATTTATTACAAAAAGTACTTTTAATCTCTTAAGTGATTCTCCTCTGCCTCACCTCACCTCCAGGAGACAAGTAGGAATCAGGCTGCTACCTTCCCTGCTACCCAAGCACACCTCCTCTGACAGCAAAGAACACAGATTGTAGCTGTAATCAAGGGTGCCTTCAGTCAACAAAACCAAAGACAAGGCAGGCGCTGAAGCCAGAAATCCAAGCAGCCCTCCTGATTTCTAGTTCAGTTTCCTGATGCTCCAGTGAAGATGCAGAAAGCAGAGTCACCAACACTTCTGACAACCTGGACATCCACCCAACACACGTAACACAGATGCTAAAGACAAGGTGAAGCCCAGCTGTGAAGCTTGAGGCAGGCTATGTTTGTAAGAGAATTCTTCAGGCTGTCACTCACCATTAGTGCTGAACGATAAATCAAGGATACAAGTCAAAATTACATCCTCTGCTAATTAATTAAGCAGCCACATGCAGCTTCCTCCCCACCAGCTGTGAAACTTCAAGGTTCAAGAGAAAGATGCTTACATCAAAAAGGGCATCTTTGTCTTACTCTGTAACATGAGCATCATTAAGGTCAAGTGCATTCCTCATGCTACACACCGCAACCTTTCTTTTCCTTCCCTGCAGAACACAAACACTTGAAGGACCTTGACTATCCCCATCTCTTCTACAGCACACATCCTCATCTCACCTCCCCACAGCATAAAGGAAGAGAGCCTGTCACAAAAGTCATTCTTTCATCACATCTTTTATCTCCAGGAGAGGACAACAATGGTTTTACCTATGAACTACACTGCTATTATCTTTCCAACAAGTCTTCCTCCCCCTGCCCCACCACAAAAAAAAATTAAAAAATATCAAAGACCATATGGCCATACAGCACCCTACAGGAACTCCCTTATAGGAAACCATTTTGTAGCACTCTCAAAGAACCCCGGAGCACTTGTACATCCACCTTAGCTGCTAAATCCACTCTGTTTCCATTCCACTGTCAATAAGAATTTATGGTAAGACTTCTTATCTGAATGAATAATCAAATTGCTTTAGGAGTCTCAGTGTTACGTTATCATACACAATTATATGAGAGCAATGGCAAATAGATGTTATCTAATTGGTAGAAGGATTCCCGAATCCTTTGAAGAGAGATTGTCCATAAACCATAAAATTAAGTAAGCCACGCAACTGCACAGCAACACAGAACAGCAATGAAGTGGAAACAAAAATCACATTTACAGAAGAGATTGGTTAAATTACTAACCAAGAATATTAGATATGGAAGTATGGTTTTAGAAAAATTACTGAAGGCAATATTATCACAATACAGAAATGCATGCACAACCATGGCAATGCATTTGAAAAGATT
This sequence comes from Merops nubicus, assembly GCF_000691845.1. NCBI lineage: Eukaryota > Metazoa > Chordata > Aves > Coraciiformes > Meropidae > Merops > Merops nubicus. The sequence continues at coordinate 29,615 of NW_008610436.1, read as the reverse complement.
ACACTGCTGCTAGCAGTGCTCAGTTGCTCATGGGGGGATCAAAGCAAAGGCCATGGAAATTCAGGAAACTGATGTAGTGCAGGTGAAGTGTTATCATCATTTAAAATGAAACATGTTACTGCTCAAATCTATGTTTCCAAAGCATTTTTAATGTTTCCATTATCTTGTAGCTTAGCCAGCACATCTTTTAAATAGCAACAATATCTTCAGAAGTCATCTCCAAACTGTAAAAGAAAAAGTCATTAAGAGTATTTTGGTTAACATTACAAGCACACTGACAAAGCTACTTCCAGCTTTAATACTAAATACCAAATTAAGTGGTTACAATAGGCTGTGGACTAAGAATTGCATTAAGCTTCTGAAGTCAGTTTTATATATGCATGAGCACAAACATCAGCAACAGCACACTGGAATTGTATCAGCATTGAACAGACTATCTAGTCCAGTAGCACCACCTTTGAAAGTCTTTTCTGTATATTTAATAGTTTTTTCCTCAGGCCATCTATGTTGCAGAATGAAAGAAAAGAATACACCCAATGGGCAGTAAGTGCAAGTCAAGCTGTACTTCAGCTTTAAAGATAGGTGTTCACTTAGATATCGTTCCTCTTTCGAATAGTAATTCAGTGATAATTCTTTCTTTCCCATGCAGTATTACTGAGGCTTGTAGCTCCTGGGATAATATATGCTTGAGAAACAGCTGTGTCTCAGGCAGAGACTTCAGTGACTACTCACTTCACAGTGTCTGATGGTTCTGATGCAATTTGATTTCTGCCGCCATGGTGGAAAATGGTAGAAAAGATACACCAGGCTTCTTATACTGCACAGAGAAAGCCAAGCCCAATGAGATACAAGCATATGATTGAAAACTCTCAAGATGGGAAGGCTGTCAATTAAAAACAAACTGTTAAGGGCAATACGCAGCTGCTAACCACTTCCATAGGCTGGAAACAGAAATTACATTGTTCCACAGAGCTCCAGACAGTCTTTCCACCCTACCCTATGACCACTAAAAATGCCTGTACTGCTATTCCAGATCTAATGCATTTTTTTCTGTCAGTCTTGAACTCCATCATTTAGGAATCTGTAGCTTTCCCGACAGTATTAACTGTAACACACAAATTCCTTTTTCATTGTAGTTCAAGACTCAGCCTCCTACTCCACTACTTAAAACAAAGAGAAGAGTGCTGCAACTTTAGACCTTACTTGGCACTACTTACTCTCAAATTTCCTTTTTTTATTTGGCAAGCATTTCAAAATTTAGCATGCAAGTTACACGGGCTCAATTCAATTCCTAGATTAGATCATAAACCTGAGATATATGGAGCATTTTCAAATGAGGCTCCAATCTCAGGGATTTATGTACCTTGCAAGATTTTGATTCTTAAACCTTGCTGATCTCAAAAAATGCAGAGTCAAATCTGAAAAAAATTAGAATCTTATCTTCATATCAAAAGGCCAGTGCCCCTCCTCCTTTTCCACTGATCCTTTATGTATCTTCTCTGGGCCAGTGCCAGGTTATTTCAGAATGCAGCCCAGGAGGCAGAGGAAAGGTCTGAAGAGGCCAGAAATGGCCATGAATAAAAGGTTTGGAAGAAGCATCCCCAGCTGATTATACAGTGGTATCACTGGATAATTGTTGCAAAAGGTTTTCTGGGTCTGCTACAATCATGCAAATTCAGTTCAAAATGTTTCACCAAGGAGTTACTAAATGAGCACTGACAGTCTCGTTTGCTAGATTTCATCCAAGCATCTTTCTCCCTATCTTACAAGTACGATAATTGCCAAAGCCTGTGGTATTTCCCCATGAAAAACAAATTAAGCTTTAATGAAATATGCAATCTCATTCCAACATACTGAGGCACATTCACTCCAGCTTAATATTCCACAACTAAATCCCAAGCAGCTCCAGCAAGCCGGGGGAGCCCCAGCAGAGGATGCTTCCCCAGTGTTACACGTTCATCTGCCTCCTGCTTCATGTCAGGGACAGTGGGTGTTGAAGTGAACGCATGTGTCCAATCCTGACAGGGCTATCTGTCCAACACAAGCAATGGGTTGTCAGTAACCGATGTGATTGCATTTATTAATACGTCTAGAGAGTCAAAAGTCTCCTTGCTGGTACGTTTTTAATCACTGAAAATTAATTTTGAATTTTTGATTCCCAAACCCATCAACAGATATACCGAACTATTCATTAGGCTACAGTGTCATCATTTCAGAGAAATTAAATGAGACTGTGAAACTAAATAGGTGTAAACAGGCAGTCTGCAGTATCCTACAACGTACATACTTGCCTTGAAATACATTTCAGTTGATTCCTGATAAAAGCTTATCCCATTTCACTTCTCCCAAGTCCTCCAGACTTTGAAGGCAGAAATCAAGTACAGTTTTAAAAAGGCACAGATTACAAAAGGAGGGACTTCCATATTCTAGCCTTCAGCTACTAAAACTGGACGGAATTTCTGAGCAATTCCACAAGCTGCAGTACGATGAGACAAGCCAATTTTCTGAAGAGTGAGTGCTAGCTTTAGAATTCATTATGATTTTTTTTTCAAGACAGGGCAGCAATATCGCATCACATGCATGCCCCCTCTTTCCTCTTTTTTGCATTAAGCAAGGGAAAAGCATAAAATTAATGTATTCCTCTCCGTCCTAGTAGCTAAATTAGGAGTATAAGAAAGAACTCTCTGAATTTGTTTTCTGTTAAGGCAGTGCACTCCTTAACTTTTGGGTGTATTTTTCCAAAACAAAGATGTCACAGTGCTTTAACAGGTTGATGTAACACTTTGCATTTTTACGCCGAGCTTGGAAATCATACCACGGTTCTTGCAGCAGCAGAAGCAGCGACACAAAAACCCAGGAAAACAGTCTCCCAAGTGAGACCGCAGTGGGAAAGCAAGTATTCCTAAAGGAGAACGCTGCTCTCACATTTCTGAACAGCTCTGTAAAGCCAAGCCAGACAGAACTAGCTATTACCCAAATACACCTTACTTGCTGCACGCTGTATATTTCTCATTCAGAGTGCTGCTCAAAGGGGCAGAGAGGTCCTTGGTGTGACAATAGCTTGCTGCCAGGTGGAAACAATTAAGGAAGGAAGCTCTCCTCCACTGTGCAAATTATTTACTAGCAATCCCCACTGAAGCTCATGCCATGACCTAATTTAACCACATCACTTGCATCATGTCTCTCGCTTCCTGCATGCAAAGGACATGACAACCCCATCAATTCTCTATGTTTCTACAGAATATTTTGATTTCTCCAATTTGTCACAAATGTAATTGGTTTTAAAAATCAGTCTGCCCTCTTCCTGCATCTGAAAGCTGAAATAAGCAAGATCTTTCTTTTCTGTGAGTCAGCCTAATTCTGTTTACTAGCTGTATATTAACTTACATCAGCTGAAACTCTAGCTCTGAGATAATTTCACTTGTTTTGTTTTGTTGGGGGGAGGGGGGGTGTTTGTTTTTCTTTATTTTTTTTTAGACATGAAAAACAGGGGAGGGAAGAGAGAATAAAATATGTGCCACTGATTTTGTAATGATATTTTTTCTAGTAAACCTGGTTACAAAATATGGATATTTGTACATACAGTAGATCAGCAATAATGCTAGTGTTTCTACAGTATCATACTTCCACATGGTAGTCTTCCAATGAAGTATTACAGACAAAGAAAGATTTTTTTAAAACAAAGATTAACTTGACACATTCTGCATATTTTAACCACACTGTTTGGTCATCTTTGATATCTAGGTTATCTAATCCAAGAGGTCAGTATCCATCCCTTATCACAAAATGATTATTTACAAAAGTTATTAATAACAACTATACTCAAATTAAAGGAAAGAATCCTATCATACGTGTAGGAGAAGTAAACAATTTAGACATTTGATTTAAAATACTTTTATTATGAGTGGAGACAAAGAAGGACAGAAATCTCTCTTGTAAGGAAAAACACTGAGCTTTGAGCTTGCTGGAGCTGCTCGTATTTGTTCCCTCTGAGAAATACTCTCTCCCCATTCACTACTTTCACCTAGACCTAAATATTTTAAGAAGGAAGCTAGGCAAAATAAATCTTGGTCATACTACTAGTATGTCACTCAGGCTCAAGATTTTAAATCAGAAATGGGATAGACAGAAAGAGAGTGCAGTTGTTGATAGCTTCAAAAGCAGCATTGTGATGCAACCTGGCATCACTCATCATGAAAGAACAGTTCCCTCTTGCCTCACACAGCCACCAGTAAGTGCTCTGTTGAAACAGTTTAACAAATTTGAATGTTTTCCATTAATCTCAAAGGCTCTTGGTATTTGATACCACTGAGGAACACCTGCCCAAACATGTACCAAGAACAAGCATAGAAGGGAAAAAATAGGATTCAGATGCTTCCACTTGGGTTTCCTCTTTATTCAATTAAACAGCTACCACCAAGTTCACCATCTTCAAGTAAAGAAAAAAAAATCACTTCCTCTCTGTCTCAGAAACAGCTGGAGGAAGAGGATGAAGATGCAGCATCATGGTCTCACTGGAGATGGCTCACTCTTGAGTCTTACATTGATGTTCTGAATCAGAAGAGGGAGGAAAACTGACCAATATTTCAGTTAACATCATTTTACCATAAGCACAGGCAACTGTTTGCTTCCCCCTCCTTCCCCGTGCAAGTAGTAAAACTGTAAGAGTCCAATGCCCCCAAACAAGCATCAGTAAGTGCAACAGAGAGACCAATCATAGTCTCTCTATCTTGTTTCCCAAGTATATGGACCCAACAAAAAAAAGAGAGTGATGAAAATAACACACCTCACTATGAAGTGATAAAGTAGGCACGAGACGGTTATGAATGGGGCACAGGTAACAGCTCCTCCTCCGCCCAGCCAAGACCTACAGCACCGAAGGAAGGGAATGCAGCAGGGAGAACCCCAACACACTTAATCCTCAGTAAAGGTAGTTGAGCCTAGAGAATCCGTGGAGCTCTTGACATCACCAGAGAGGGAGAGATAGACTACTTGCTGCAGTTACCAAAGAGCCATAAAATAGGGGGTCCCTTCCTCTAACTCCTTGAGAAAGAAGTTTGGGGGGTAAATTTGTATTTTAATCCCATCAGAAACTTTAATGAGTCCTTGAATTTTACATCACCTTCAACAGTTTAACAAGGTTAGCCTCATTCTGGGAATATGAATAGTTAGGAAAACTGTCAGCCCTATAACATAATCATTGCCTTATTTCCTTGGCAACAAAGGAAAGTTTTAATGGAAAGAGATTTAAAGTACAGAGTGGACATTCCTCTCCAGACTGTAACCTTTTCCAATAGAGTCCAATTACAATACATCTGCTGAGTATCTCTTCTAGAAGGGATATGAAAGACCAGACAGTTCATGCACAATTTAAGAGCTTATACCACTCAGTTAAAAGTGCAACATTACTCTGAAACACATAATTCACCTCCTGTCTCTCCTACACAACTATTTAGGAGAGCAACACCACAGAGTTAGAGAGGAGATCTTTAAACAGAAGCAGAATTTGAAACAAAGACCAAATTAAGCAAATGCAAATGTGATTTCTGCTTACAGACATCTGTACTGGAGGAACACAACCCGAAGCACAAGCACACAATAGGTTTTCTCAATCTGTGCAGTCAACTGGCACTGGTTTAAAGCTGACAGTGTGCTTAGCCTGTTCTCTTGGTAGGTAAAACGAATAAACAAATAGAATACACAGAGGCACTCTGCAAAAACATGATCTTGTGAACATATAGTCAACTATTAACAAAAACTCTTTAAAAACCTAGCAGATCTCTTCAGGCGTTGCATTGTCAGTAATATTGCTCAGCTATCCAAAATCAAAACCACTACAAAGAAGAAATATTTGAGTAGCATCTGAGTAAATATCAAAACTAGAAAATACCTGGGGGGAAAAAAAAAAAAAGTATATTGCCTTTAAATCATTTGCCAGTATATTTGCCTCTATTACAGCCAGAAGTGCCCAGCCACATGAATGCAAAGACTCAGGCAAAACTGCCTGACCAACAGCAATTTTGTATTATTTGTGTCATTTGTTCAAGGGTCATTTGCAAAACCACCATGGAAAACAGAAAATTACCAGTTAGTTTTTCCACAGTAAAGGAGAAAAATCTGAGGAAGGTAGAAAACCACAATGCAACACAATTGAAAAATCTGAATAAACTCAGTGCTTGCATTGGGGGGGGGCGGGGAAAGGCAATGAAAACCCAACACAAGCGCCAGACTGGAACCAGAAAGTAAAACTTTTGAAAAACTGCTTTTTACTGAGACTAAAAAGACTTTCTTTCCCACTGCATAGTATCTCCTGAAACAGCAGGAACATACAGGAATAAAAAAGTTTCAACATTTGGGGGAAAAGACTTTTTTTTTTTTTTAAAGAAATGTCACAAACTGAAACTCATGAAAATTTCTCTGGATGAGGGGCTGTAAATCTGGAAGACCTGCAGAGAACCACTGGCACAGCAGCAGAAAGCTTGACTAGGCTGAGTCAAGAATAGTCAAAGGAGGATTTGATTTTAGTCCACATTCAGCACTCCCAGAGTCACTGTGTGGCATGCTAGAAGTCACACACACAACACGTCATTTTTCAAAGCACAAACTACAGTAAATAAGTGACAAAAGGCCTTTTCAAAAACAGGGAAAAATGAACTCAAACACTGCATTTGTATTTCCTTCATTCCTACCACTTTTGGGAGATGAAAAAGGAAAGGGATAAAAGACAGACTCCCCTTTCCAATATATAAATCTGTATTTCTGACTGATTTAAAAGAAGGGGAAAGAACAGACACATTAAGGGTTTTTTTATTAGGAAGTCATGAGGTACACAAAGGAGTGAACAATCACAATGGGCTCTGTTTCACTCTGCTTTTTAAACATTGATATGACCGTATTCATAACACTTTGTGCAAAATCCACTTACAGACTAATTCTTTCTTACAGGATGCACCAGCAGCTCAGGAATCTCCAAGCAGGTTCCCACGCCCACGCCTGGGTTTTGGGTTAGCGCTCGGGCAGGCAGGAGCGAGCGGGGCTGCCTGAGGTCCCTAGCTGCAAATGGGGACCATCCAGCTGCTGCCATCACCCACACCTTGTCAGGTCAGCACTATCAGCATCAGGACAAAGAGAAACACTTTGAGACTAAGTGACTTCAGACTTTAAAATGTATCAGAAATTCCTTTCAGAAAACATCACAGAAGGGTCAAAGCCAAGCTTAAACCGATCTTGTAGTAGCAAAGTCATGATCTTGACATTTGATAATGCCCAAAACCAAGGGAGGAATATACAATTTTAATCTCATGACATCACAAGTCTGTGCAGAAATACATTTGTCTTTTACACATACCCTTCAGCAGTTATGCTGGGATTAATATTGCATGTTAGCAAGTTAGAAGGGATGAAGGGGTGGGCTAGGGGGAGAGGGTTATTTTAAAGCTCAGCTCCTCAAAGAAGAGTATTTGTAGGTTGAAATGATAAGAGACAACCTTTGTATCACCCCTCTACATTTCTAGGCATTAAAAATGTTGTTATTATTAACCAGAGTGACATGGAAGCTCTAGAAAAGGCAAATCAGCATTATCTATATGCTTTAAAAAGTGTCACACACCAGGTCCAAATGCTAAAACTATTCAGTCCACTTATAGCAGAGTTGAACATAATGCCAAAATGAGAAAAGAAAGAAGACTGTAATAATGAAAGTTGATTCAGATTAATTTATAACATTATTTTTTACCTGTAGGAAAACATTATTTTAACAGATAACCAGCTACATTTATAAAGTGGAGGCAGTTAATCTGAGTGGCATGTTCAAACTGTCTATCAGTATTCAGGGAATGATTTAATCACCTGAAATGAACCCTACCCTTCTCACTGCCTCCTCACACTGCAGATTAGAACTAAACCATTTCCAAACCAGTTCATTGGGGGTGCTTTGTAGGAAAAGAACTGATCAGCTGCAGAGCATCCTTCCTAAGCATAGACTGTTCACAAATCCCTGAGGAAGCTAAAAATAAGAGAAAAACTTTTAAGAGACATGTTTACTTCAGGGACAGTGAGATATCATTGAAAAAAAAAAAAGGATGCTTGTTCCACTGAGTCTGGCAAACAGCCCCACATAACACAGGACCAACTTGGCAGCTCTGCATTTTTGATCTCGCTGCTGACTAACCCCCAGCTCCCCCTCAGACACCAACTGATGACACTTTTTGCAGTAGATCACACCACCGCAGACAGCAGGTCCCAATCAAATTTGAGCATAACCCGATCTACAAACGCCCACTTTCTCCTTCCTTGCAATTACAGGGAACCGCTGACAGCACATCAATAATCCACACCCCACCCGTGGGGGCACCAGGGAGACCGGGGAGATGGCAGAGGCAGCTGGCATCACTGGGACAAGCAGTAGGGGGGGAGGAGAGCCTATCGCTCATCCTTGGAAACCAAATCCCTAGCGTTCACTTAGTTGAAATAGGGCAATGGCACATAGGTTTCATCAGGGATGATGCTGCTCTTATCTCTATCAGCTCAGCAGGGGTCAGGGTCAGGTTTCCAGTGCCCCTGCAGCTTTGCTGAAGGCAGAGGAATCAAAGGGAAGCTCTGACAGCTGCTGCAGGATTATCCGAGCAAAACAGGCAGGGGAGGAAATGCCGGGGGCCTTCAGCGAGGCCCCTGTGCCCGTGCTGCAGCAACTGCTCCTGGGGAACCAGCATATCCTCGGGAATGCCATGGCCGCACTCCAGATCTAGAGGTGGACCCGACCCCTCACAGAGGGAAGACTCGCACAGGTTTCCCGTCCTGGCAAAGGTGTCCAGGAGGGCGTACTGCATCTCATGAGCAGCATGTATTTTACATAAGCATCATTCTTTCCTATTATTTTTCTATTTTATGCTCTCCTAGTGTTTAAGAAGTTCACACAATATAGAAGAGACACCATTACTGGTATTCACCAACATAAAATCCTGCACTCAGCCATAACAAATACTTACATAAGCAAGAGGCAGCAGGTTACATGAATTATAAGAATCCAACCCATAAGTGAAGATACCTTCCTGAAAGACACTGCGCTAGCTGCAAGCAGGTTTGCCCCTAGCCCACAGGAGATGTGATCTAAGGGTGAGCTAAGAAAGAACAAGAATATATGAACAAAGCAAACAAACAAAACAAAACAAAAAAACACACCAAACAACAGGAGACAGAATAAATTCAATATCGACATGCAGAAGACTAGTCAAGCATGCATCACTTTCACAGTTCATGGTCCACAATGTTATGAATCTACTTTTGTTCCAAACGTTTTTTTTTTGGTAGGGTTTAGGATTTGTTTGATATTAAAAACAACAGTTTTCCTAATACTGGATGATTAGGACTGGAAGATAAAAAAAGGAGAAAAAACACACACACAAAAAAAAAAAAAACACACAGAAGAAAGCAGTGCTAAAGCAATTAAAGGGAAGTGACTTTGAAAAATACCAGTTCAAATATATGCATTAAATTATCTGCCTAGCTAAGGCTATAGGCAGATCTTTGCTAAAGGTGCAAATTTTATTCAGTAAATCAATGGGTAAGCACAACTTCAAACATATCCTCCTCTGAAGGCTCACAGCACCACCTCAGGCAAATCCACAGATTAGCTTGTGGGGCTGCTGATCATCCCAAGCTTAAAACCAAAGCAAATATTTACTAACATTAACCACTGCATTTTGGTTCAACAATTTAGGAAATACAGCTACCTTCAGAAAGCACTTTTCTCCTAGAGACAGGTACACTGAAGAAGGGAAAGTTAGTGTGTGACATGGGTACATTACAAAAAAAAAAAGAAAAAAAAGGCAATCTTTTATTAAATGCAATTAATTTTGATTGTAATAGTCATTCCTTTAATTCTTTAATTATGGTTGATGAAAAACATTTCACATAATTTGCTTTTCCCACACCGATGTTTCAGATACAGATTTCCACTACCTCATCAATACCCACAGCATGAAGTAATCAAAAACAAAACATGAGGAAAATCTCTAAGATTTTTATGTTCTTCAAAAAAATAAGACAGCCATACCAATGTTTAGGTTTATATAAACAGTCCTATTAAGTAAAATAAAAAATAGGCAGGAGTAGATATGAAGTATGTTGGTTTTACACCTCTTTTTGTTCCAGAATTCAAGTGCCTTAATGACAAGCACTTTAGAACTGGGACAGTTTCTATTTTTATAGTCACTCAGACAGCAAGAACCCAACTCTAGAAAGAAGATCTGACTGCTTCAAAATTCGTGTTATAGTAACAAATTAGAAAGGATATCACCTATACTTTTAAACCACCCCTATTGCAGATAAGCCATTTTACCAAGTCTGTTACTGGTCTCGACCTCAGCTTTCTGGCTATGTCTGCCCTGAAGGCAGAGCCACAGCTCTGGCATACGCCAAAAATATCCAAGTAACTCAAATTAACACTGAGGCAAAAATACAATGATGTTTCAGCTCAGACTCTGTGAGACCTCAGAGGAATTCAAGAGTATGTGCTGCCTATATGTCAGTCCTTACCCTGGATGATCTCCTGCTCTTGTCCTCTGGTAGGTTGAACAGAGATTACAGTTGTCCCTTACACTTGCAGGTTCTCCAAAACTTCAATTAAATCTCCTTGAAAATAGAATGTTATTGCCATGGACTTAGAATAGTTAACCAAAGCCAGTGATGAATTCATGCTATGAAAAGATTAGCATTCCTGAAAGCTCACAATATATTTTTTCTTTCACATATAATAAGCCTTATTATTGCCTTTTAAATGTTGCCATCTTATACTTACCACTAGAATAGGCTTTGTAGTATCACCTTGACCAGTAGCTGTGGTGGGAGCAGTACTGCCAAGGTGCAAGGCAACTTCCCCTGTAGCCGCTGCTGGCTCACCTGCGTGAGCAGGCTGCTCCCGCACCATCTGCAGACCAGTCCTGCCAGTAGCACCATGCACAGAACACAGATATATTATACCAAATGGCTTATCAGCTAAAGGGGAACACAGCCCATAGCCATTAGCACTTCTAAAGCATTCCTCCCATCTAAGAAAATGTTTGGGGTTTGTTTTTTTTTTAAAAAAAATGTGCTAACATGAAAACCTGAGGGTATTTTCTTCCCGTTTTAGGATGAGAGAGGGAGATATATGAACCAGCAAGTGGAGATGGGGAGAACTATCACTATTCTGTTTTTCTTGATAAATTGGTAGGCATCTAATTATATAATGCACTTCTAACAACCTCATGCCAGTCTCAAAATTCAGGCAATACTTGGGAAATGCAGGAAATCTTTTTAAGCTTCATTCAACATTCTTGAGAGCATCCACCAAACATTTCAGTAAAACTCCATGTTGACCTGGTCTCAAAACATACTAGGTGTGGCTAAATTTCCAGTTTCAGACCACAACTCCTGGAGGCCTGGGAGTATAATGTGTCTTTACATATAATTTTTTTTTTTTAAATGTAAAATTAAGTTTTCCTTTGTCCAAGGAAAATTAAAAAAAAAGTTTTCCTTTGTCCAGGGCAAGACACAATAGGAAAGAAGATAAAAAAAAAAAAAGGAGAAAAGCCTATTTAACAAGACTTAAAGATGTATTTTTGTCTTCTATAACAATAACCTAGGCAAACACAGGGAAAAAGAATACTTGTGTAACTCATAACATCATTGATTCTAATAACTGGGTAATAAATAAATGCCACATGCTCTGCAATGCTATGTTTGAAACACAGTCAATTCTAATGTGGAGAGGGATTTGAAAAGTTCTTCAGAGTATTAAAAGCACAAGGCACAGTGCCACTTTCCAAGGGTTTCTAAAGCTTTATATCATCAACTATTTCTTCATATACATCGTCCTAAAAATAGTATTGTCTCCGCTGATAGTTCAGCTTGGCCTTCCATCCAAATCTCTCTTGCCAAGAGTAGGTTAAAATCTAACGCTTCATTAGCCACACAGCAGCCTTGGCAAGGACCAGCTCAAAGCAGCAGAGCTTCGCATCGTCACCGTCTGTCCCAAACTAGGGCTTAGTGTGAGGAATAGCCAAACAAGGCAGCCACAAAACTGTAGCTTCTGTAGCAATCTAGTTTTTGCCCAGCAACAGCTAAGCCTCTGTCTTCAGCCACATTATTTTATCCATTTTCCTTTCCCAAACAATTTATCCCTTTTTCAGTCCACACTGTGTCCTTCTCCTTGGATGGGCCTAACTCTGTTAACTAAGCCATTGCTCATTTTTCCTGCTTTGGTTCCAGTGTCTGTTTTCTGTATATGTCTTATTAGCTTTCCATTGTAGGAAACATGAGAGGAGAAAACCACCCAGGCAGATGGACAGAGAACAGGCTAGAAGAGCATGCTGAAAACTCATGAAAGGCAGGAGTGAAATGCACGGAGACCTCTCTGGACAGGCTTCCCTGGTACCCTTTGATCAGATTATCAGCACCCATTTCTCAGCACCACCTACACTACCAGCAGTTACCCCTTTTAGACCTGTTGGCCATGGTGATGGTGTGATGAATCTCAGGTTTGTTTCAGTGAAGCAAGCACCCTTGGTTTAAGCAGTTTGACCCAGCCTGGCTCACTACAACAGAAACTTTGAGACTGCCAAAGTCTAGGCCTAATATCTCTTTCAGCAAATGCAGTAGCAGCGTTCAAATGCTGAGAGTAATTTTTCTCCCAGTCTGTGTACCAGGTTTGGATCTTCTGCATCCCACGTACCTAAGACTCGCCATGGGCTATATCTCATTTCACCCTTATCTCTTATGTTTTCTGCCCTGCCCTCCTCTTTCTCCAGACCTTCCCTCAAAGACACCGTAACGTTTAGATGGCTCTCGTACCTGCAAATGCAACAGTCTCTAACACACGGGACACTACACGTATGCTGCCTCTTTTCCATGCATTCCTCTTCTCATACCTTACAGTTCAAAGCTCCTTGGGGCAGAAAATCTCTTCTCAAGTGCTCTTGAGAGCACCCTAAGGAATTGCTCCTTAGCCAGTGGCATAATGCAACTGAAGCAAATGGAACTGTTTCAGCATCTTATCAGGCTGAAACAAACCTCCTTAAACCTTAAAAAAACGAACACTGAGTGAAAAGTGAGGAAGTATTTTCCCCAGACATCTGTGCACACAACAGCTGAAGAGCTTTGTACTAGTAGTAAACCTCCTACAGCTTTGCTGTTTTACTTTTTTTCATACTTGCCCAATACACAAAGTCTTCCCTGTCTATTCCCCAACAACTGGACCATACAGTCAACAAGATAATGGAGCTGGTATGTTCTCCTCCATTCTCCAAACACATAGGCAATATTAGTCTCCAGCCTGGAGAAGAGACAAGGCTCTGCACCCACGTGTAAAGGAGAGAGAGAGAGCAAAAACAAAAGGAAAGTTGAATCAGCCTGAAAGTTAAAGGCAGACTGAATCCAGCCTCGCGGGGACAAAATATCCTCAACAGCATACCAAAATGAAGTAATTTAAAAGAAAGAATAGTAGTTATTATTTTCTTAAGACCTCAATGTTTCCTTCGTTACACAAGTTCATCATATAATAGAGCAGGTTGAGTTTAAATGAGAATTAGGCTGCAGCTTTTCAGTATGCTCGAGGTAGAAGGAGTGAGCACACACAAAGGGCACCTGATAATATTATTTGCACATGCACTATTGTGTAACTGTTTCTACAGGCACAAAGGACTGTCAACCTGCCATAAGATTTCATGCTAATTGCTTGCTTGTGTGTGTTATGAAATGTAAATTAGGACGCTCTCAAAAACCTGGAAAATGGCACTTACCTAAATCGCACAGGATTAAGAAGGGAGTCATTCAAATATTATTTCTCACCAAGAAACGTGAAACTAGGCTCTGCAAAAATGCTCTGTACAAAGAGAGAGACCGAGATCTGTTGGTGTAGATGACAGTTGTTTTGCTGTACATGCAGCTCTAAATCAAATTTGCAAAACAGTGAAACATCTGGAGGGGAGAGCCTCAGATGGTGAGAATCGTCACAGTTACAGTAATAACCACAGTGTTTCTTTACCAAGCGTGATACGAAATTAAGTAGTTAATATACATGATGATTACAACAGTTGAGATAATTACCAAATATTGCATGACTCCTGTGATTGAGTAGTAGACTAGGAGAGGGGGCAGAGGGGCTGGCCTGTAACTTCTGTTTTATCTCCTCCTTCCAAAAGAAAGCATCTCTGGCTACTAAGTTCTTCTGAATAAAAAAAAGCCATAATAATGATACTAATGCCTTATGTACATTCGTGCCAAAAAATATAAAATAAAAATATATTACAAGAACAAGCATAGCCCATAAACATTTTCACTGCTTCATTATTTAGGGTCAACCAAGCATTTCATGAATTGTAGTTCTTTATGATGTTTCATATACTGTGTTTGTTTATGCCCAAAAGGTTCACCTATTTCCTCAATGTGGCTCTCCATAATGCAACAGCAAGACAAGTCAGACTTCAAACTGCGTCGCAAGGGTCTCATTCTTGTACCCTTGCAGGCCTTCTCTCCTGCAAACACTTAGCCATGTGTTTAACTTTACGTATACAAGTAGTCTCACTGAACTCATTCATGAAATTCTAGCCTTATTTAAATTGCCACAGGTTTTACCATTGACTCCAGTTGGACCCAGATTTCATCTAATGGGACTATTTACATCTGAAAAGCTGAACACATGTCCAAGTGTTTGTAAAACTGAAGTCTTAGCAGCAAAGGCAAAGCCAAGGCATACGCTGTCTTTTTCTCCCTCACTCTGATGGAGGACATACAAAATCATTTGCTTTTATCTTGACCTTAACTAAGTTAGGACATAATAAACAGATCATCACTAAAGCAGATTATTAGGTTATATTTTTCCTCCTTTTTGGATGTTACTAAGCAGCCTATTCATCCTCTCCAATCTGCTAATTTTTTCCATTCCAATAAGCATCAAATAGTTAATGCATAATCATGTAGGCACAAACAGAATTTGCTTAGCTGGAGATTTGTTCCCTTGTACTTCAAAAAGAATAACTTTCAGGCAAGTACAAGAGACATACAGAAACACAGATTAGTAAAATGCAGTTTTCTTTCTTGGATTACAACAGCAGCAATATTCAACCAGTCTACACTGAATTCAGTTAAGGTTTAGTCAGTTCCTGAAGCAAGAGCTGAAATATAATCTCTGCAGCAGCTTCCTCATGTAGTTTTATTTAGCATGGATAGCGTAAGGTGAGCCAAGTACCTAACTTCTAACCTTCAGTGGAAAAAAGGAAACCTAAAAATTGCAAAGTCAACAGAGATCCTCTGCTGCAGAAAGTAAAAACTATAGAAGTTCCTGCTGTACAAGAGTTCATGCTGAAATTCAGAACAATGACTAAAGAAATAAAGACTCTGTGAATACAAAGACAACTTGCTTCTTCTGATTATTATACTTCTTACTAGATTGATAAGCTCAGAAATTCCCAAGGGCATATTTGATATTAATTTAATCATTCTGTTAGAAGATCCACTGATTACAGGGTCCACCCCTTCACTCCCTCCATGACCTGCATTGCTGTTGTGGACATAAAACAGCATTGCATGTATAGATGAAATGAAAAATTGTGTCTGTTTATGTATGTGCGATTAAATATGTATATTAAATGCAACCATCCTGTTATGAAGATGGTTCTTTTGCATTTTACAACACAAAATCCAGCACAATGAGCAGTCTTCCTTGGGCAACTTATTCCACAGTTGTGTTTGTTTACTCTTGGCAAAGGACTAACTGGTATGATTTCAGGTTCACACTGAGAATTATCACAAAAGCTGCTCCTCCTGGTCAGGACTGTGCTCTGCTACCTCATGCTTTTTATATGGGATATCAGTCCATGAAAAATGAGGATAGAAAATAAATACTCTTCACTCACTAATGTGTGTTTAGCCACCTATAGCAGCATGTAAAGTATAACATTGTGCATTTTCATACTCCACACACAGATATTTCCCCCTGATTTCTTATCTTGAAAGAAGTATGCAAAATAAGTGTTCTCAGTGCCCTTGTTCAAGCACAAACATTCAGCCATCACTCCCACTGTGCTACACAACAAGCAGATGTCCCTACAGCCTTGCCCACACTATGACCCAGTGCCATTTATACTTTTAAGCAGAACTAACTGACGCTAGACCAAAAGGAAATAAAATTTCAATAAATTGATTTTAATGCCATCCATTACTGAAAATTCTCATCCACATAATTTAGATTTTTTCCTCAAATATCTGCAGAAAGAATGAGGCATAGGCATTAAGAAAATGTTCTTTATTCTGGAATCTTGTAATCTTTTCTGTACATACATTTACATTTTTCTTAATACTTTATTTTCATGCTCAAGTCATTTCACTTATTCAGAAAACAGTACCATAACATATAGGATGCAGTAGTAAGAAACTGAGTTTTAAAATTTTTCACTGTAAAACAAGTTCATACACTTTCTCACATGACTAACAATTAGCATAGTGTGAACAAACTGAAACTATTTGCCTAGAATAAGCTCCAGCACAGAAAGCCTCAATGAAATTTACAAATTTCAGTCTGCAAGGTGTTCAGAACAAGCCAAGCACAGAGCTGAAAGGGTAGATTTCAATATCACACACAGCACATGATTTCTGGAAACTGCATAACAGGGTAGTACCTTGCTTCAAGCTACTGCACCAGAGCCTTTAAAGCTGGGTGGTGCAGTTGATGTGCCAGAGGGACAGGAGGCCATCCAGAGGGACTTGGACAGGCTGGAGAGGTGGGCTCAGGTGAACCTCATGAGGTTCAACAAGACCAAGTGCAGGGTCCTGCACCTGGGCAAGGGCAACCAACATTACCAATACAGGGTGGGAGAGGACACATTAGAAAGCAGTCCACTGGAAAAAGACTTGGGGGTACTAGTAAATGAGAAGCTGGACATGAGCCACCAATGTGCAGGGGCAGCCTGGAAGGCCAATCACATCCTGGGCTGCATCAAAAGCAGCATGGCCAGCAGATGGAGAGAGGTGATCCTGCCGCTCTACTCTGCCCTGGTGAGACCTCCCCTGGAGTCCTGTGTCCAGCTCTGGAACCCCCAGCACAAGGACATGGACCTGTCGGAGCGTGTTCAGTGGAGAGCCACAAAAATGATCAGAGGGCTGGAGCAGCGGCTCGCCTGTGAGGACAGGCTGAGGGAGTTGGGGTTGTTCAGCCTGGAGAAGAGGAGGCGCTGGGGGGACCTTAGAGCAACCTTCCAGTACCTGAGAGGGGCCTACAGGAAAGCAGGGGAGTGACTATTCACAAGGGTTTGTAGTGACAGGAGGAGGGTTAATGGGTTTAAGGTAGAAAAGGGGAGATTCAGGTTAGACACTAGGAAAAAGTTCTTCAGTATGAGGGTCATAGGTCCCTGGAATAGGTTGCCCAGACAGGTGGTGGAAGCTCCATCCCTAGCGACATTCAAGATCAGGCTGGAGGAGGCTCTGAGTAGTTTGGTCTCGCTGGAGACGTCCCTGCTTATGGCAGGGGGGGTGGGGTAGGGGGCCCCTGCTTATGGCAGGGGCGTTGGGCTAGGTGACCTTTGGAGGTCCCTTCCAGCCCAGACATTCTATGATTCTATGTATCCCATACTCATCACCATGGTACCTGCAGACCTGTACTATCCAATTTTCCTGCCTAGCCAGGACTCCTCCAACCCTATCCCCAAGGAGCATGGAGATCTGGAGATGCATAAAGAGCAGCAAACCTCCTCTTTTCCTTAAAGCTAGCTGATTTCCATGCACAGCAAGTCAACAGCTGAGAATTACATTAGGTTAAGCACATGTCTCAGTGTCGGACAAAGTGCTACAGGTATTCCATACGGTTGGTATTTTTATCATTTTTTCAAGAATAAAATACCGAATATTAATGCTTATTTGTATTACAAACTAGCAGATTAGATATGCAGCACACAATCAGGTGAGCGTAAATATTCCTTAAGGTCTTTATTATTTGTCAGACCCTTTCCTCACCTCACCAGACACTCTCATAGCTCCTGACAAAGGTGGCCTTGAATTGTTTTTGGAAAGGATTGCACACACTGACTGCAACTGGTACATTTAGGAAAAAAAATGAAAGAAAGAGCTGACTGTCCTCTAGAGGAGAAGAGTTTCCTGCAAAATCTCTCACAGGTTTACTGTACCTTAGCAGATCAATTTTGTTTGTTTAAAAACATCAACTTCTTTTTATTAATATCCTTACATTATTTTCTTTGCAAGTGCTAGAAACAGGCTCTTAAATTCCAGAGGACCAACTAGTTTCCTGCTCCCTGGACATTCAATCCTTCCTTTTCCTTTTACCACTGTATAAGCCAGGCATAAAGCTTCAAGTACCTAAGCCCATCATGAAAAAGGGTAATTCGGGGTTCTGTTGTGAATCCATATAAACCAACCCATTCAACATCAATTGGAAGATAATTAGTGAGAATTCCTCTGTTAAAAACAAGTACACTGCTACAGCAGATAACACTCAAGGGAAACCATGGCCAGCCGGCTCTTGCTAAACAGCATCTAGACATCCATCAATTCTATGGAAAAGGGAAAGTATATAAAGCAACTTCCATTAAACTTCCCTTCTTTAAACCCAAGCCATCATTTTTAAAAAGTCAGATGCCAGCAGCCAGATGCCCTTATCAAGGCTCAAGCCACGCTGAACTAGCCAGTGCAACAGACCCTACTAAAGATGCAGTTTCAGCTGCCAAAAGCTTGCAATCACATTACAAGCAGGAACAGAGAGGGAGGAAGCAGAATCAGCAAGAGATGTAATGACTTGCACAGTAGCTCGGATCACATCCAGACAGACCCAGGCCCATTCAGTTGGAGAAGGCTTTCATCTCGGGCTCCACCTGCCAGCAATATTCCATAAGCCACATCACCACAACCATCTCCATAATGCTAGCTGAAGCTACACAGCACTGGTGCAGACCCAGGAAGAGTATGAACGTGTCTGGCAGCAAACAGCAGCATAGAGAGTACTCTGGGATGATCCAGCTTGGGATTTGCTTTCCTAGCATGAGGCAAACAATGTAAGGAACCACCTTCTTTGCGGTCTTTCCCCATACTTAAGTCTCGAGAACTCTCCAGAGCATGATGTTTATTAAAGAGAAATGCTAACATTTTTAACAAGCCAAATGATTTACATACAAGAGACGAGTAATGTACTGTGAAATGGAATAGAACATACCACTATGTCTTTTCACACAAAAAGAAAATTCATTCAACTATACAGGTGTTACAGTGAAGCTATAAAAAACTGTTTGTGCTACAAAACGAAAGCTGCTACACACAAAAATGCTATTTTATTTGATTAAATTGTTTCATCATTCTCTTAGTACTTTTCCTTTCAGCAAGCTTTATTTATATAGCTTGCAGCATTTAAATTATTTTTTTGGCACCCGAACCTTAAGTCAGATCAAAGTGCCAGAGTGCTTTTAAAAAGCCCAAGTTTTCTTCTGTTCAGTTATAAAAACAGAGAATATCAGAAGTTTAATAATTAAAGGATACCTTTCTTCTTCAACTAACATTAATTTTGCAAGACCAATCCTGCTTTTCCTTCTGGAAAACAAACAAACAAACAAACAAACAAAAAAAACTTTAAAAGTTTCTCAAATACAACCAAAATTGTTTGAAGAAAATGAAGCACATACACTGAAGCTCCATGGCATTTACTGCAAGGAAGTTGTTGTTATAATTCAAAATTCTGCAGCAAGGAAATACACACATAGATGCATATCACACCTGGAAGTAACTTCCCAGGAAATGTATAATGTTTCTTTTTGGCATGGGAGTTGGTAGGATGCATGGAACGCCACAGAAAGGATGGCAGAATGAGAGCAACCTTGTTGGAGACTCACAAACCAAACTCCCAGAGTTTCACAAATTATTTCACAGAGTTGCCCAAGATGATTCACTGGTGAAATTGTGGCAACAAGTACAGCCACACCAATACAGAGAGGCATAATCCAAGAAATTTATATTTCTTATTTTAGTGGTATCTAGAGGGCTGATACACACACACAAAATAAGGCTTCTTAAGATTCTGCTTCACTTCTAAGGCCATGCCTCACTTCTGAGCCTAATTTCATTATCTCCTTATTAAAATAATTAAAACAATCAACACTGTTGCCACACTAAGCAGTCAAATCCAATAAATACAGTATCGAGTACAAGAGAAGGCATGACAGTACCTTTATCTTCAAATGAAGATCCTGTTGGAAATGACAGGATATGACAAAGGACCAGTGTTCCTTCCAAGATATTTTTATTTTAATAGAAGAAAATGTATTTGTTAAAAGCGCATAAAGCATGAAAAAAGAGTATATAGCAGAAGGCTCATAACCTACAGAACAACAGCTACAAGTGGATTCTTCCACCCACAGAGTCCCACTCAAAGCAGAGTGGGCTACTTCCACTTCAGTAAGAAAAATCTCTGGTGTTATCTGGGGTTAGGAAAGCTACTCCAATGGCCAGCTGACTGTAAGCATCTCACCTGAATTTCCAACTGGACCTAATCCCCTTCTCAAAGTGGCCCAGTACAAGTCCACTCAAACAAAGGAGCCAGCCAAATAAAACTGATCCCTACCCAGGAACGCTGTTAGGCTGTAAAATGAAACCAAGGACATTCCTGTGTTACCATAGTGCTACAAAATCACACAAAGCCTAAAAGCACCAACAGCACCAGCCTGCAGAAGAGAAACTAAGAGTCTCTGAAGGCACAGGCATCCTGTGCGTTAAAAAGCAGATCTTTACGGGTATTACTTCATGTGCTGCTTTGCACATTGGGCATTGAGATCCTCCTGCCCCTTCTAAAAGGCTCACCCTTCAAACCACACTCTGAAAATGGAGAAATAAAACAACATGCACACAAAAGACTTGAAGACAAAGTCAAAGTCCCAGAAGTGGCTGATTCTCAGAATGAACTCCCACTTCAAAAGTTCATCTTAGAGACTTGGACTAAAGTAGACATTACAGAAAATAAAATTATTCTGTCTTAGGAAAAACAGTTCTCCCCATGTTGACTCCAAGATGTTGACCTATTACTTTATAATCCAGTAAACTGTATCTTTCATTTCAAAGTGACTACTAAAAGCCTGTCAAAAGTATAGACATAAATACATAAAGAACTTCAACTGGTCAACTTGCATTCTCACTTACAGCACTTACAGAAACTTGAACTCCAAGAAAGCTAAAATACACCTCAGGGAAACACCCCAGACTGGAAGACAGGCACAGGAATCACCATGAGACACGTGGGTCCAAAACAGAGACCAGTCACACACTGAATATTTAGAGTTGAAATTATGACAGAGAAGACTACCTCTATTTAACTTCTAGAGGCAATTTCAGCACACCATGCTCATGAAGTCTATCCTCTTCTATTGGAATCTGAACGAAGCCATATCATGGGGCCCTTTCATAAGAGCCAAACAGTTTACTGTAATACTCCATAATAAGGGACCTGGCTGACCACTATGTGCAGACAGTTTTATTTTCCTAGTACCAGTGTTAATTCTTGAAGACCTTTATAATGGACAACATCTAGGGCCTTGAGATTTTTTTCCCCCACTAAGTAATTCTGCCACTTTAAAACCACTACAAACATCCACTTCAGGAGACTATTTTCAGTGGAAGAGTATTTCTTAGTTCTTTACTCATAAACTCGTACATGCTGGCTTTTTAATACCAAAGTAAATAACCATTACCAGCTTCAGCAGTTACTGGGCAAAACCCAAGAGCTATTTTAAACAGCATCAGCTGAGAAGTATTCCCACATAGAAGCTGGAAGTTAGATACTGTAAAGGCACTCCTGATGCACCAACACGTTGGGAGCCTACACACTTACCAGCCAGGCACTGCCTTCTAAAGAAAAGTATCTGATTCACAGAGAGCCATCCAACTCCAAGCTACATTCCTTTACGTCAGATTGAGAGAAAGTTCTCAGAAAAGCTATTAAAAACTGAAGTCACATTTACTCAGAGCAGGTAGCCAACCAATTGGAAATGCTACTTACAGAAATTAAATGTTATCTCCCAGTTGGGACTGCAGATGAACGCTTGCAGTGTACCTATCTTTTACTTAGGTATTTTAGAGGGTATAAAGACTGGTCTCCCACGAGAAGGGTGTCCTACACATAGGGTGCAGGTTGTTGTGTGGAGATGATGGGGAAGTGGCACATTGGAGCCTGGTTCCTGGAACAAGCACCAGTTACTGTTACATGTAAAAGCCATGGAAGTGGGAAGGGAAGACAAGACAGAGATCTAGGAAGAGTTTAAGCTGCTGCTGAGTGGGTTTGTTTTCCATGACAATTTTGGTTACCAAATCGCGACCCTGTTTCAAGAGTTCAAGTCTTTTTTTAGGATTTAAATACACAAATTAGCAAGCTGCATGAAAATAGCATCCTGGCACTGGCAGAGACTTTACAGCAACAGTTCTGCTACCAATTACTGTGTTGTTCCTCTGAACTAATACTGGACTAGCTGACTGAAACACACAGGAGCTAAAATCATGCAATCCTCTCATTAGCAAATAGCCTAGAGTAACATTAAGTTCAGAAAAACTCAACCTGGATACAGGATGCTGAATTCAGAAAAACCCATCCTCCTTTGAACCATAGGTCAGAAGTCAGGGCAGGTTCTTTTGGGTCTACTGACAAATTGGTGAATAATGGGTGCCACAGACCAATCCAGTCATTTAGCAGTAATGGTTTGTACCACCGTGTGGAAAATCCTCATTCAATTACGTGTCAGTCTCTTGCTTCCTGGGACCAGGAGCACTGCTGAGGCCAACGTGCTTAACTCCTGGAGAAAAGGAGCTGCTCAAAAGCAGTCAGCAGTGACCCTTGCAAATAAATTAAGGAGCCTTTGTGGCAGATTAATAAAAAGCCTGTCCAGATCTCTGCTGGGAGACAGAGGCCAAAAAAGATTTGGTCTCAAATTTTAGGCATATAACAATAACCCACTAGTCTATTTACCGCAGTGATGGCATATGCACCTACATGTGTTTTCAGAGGTTACTCTGATTTTTAACATGTTTTGAAGAATGAATATGGGCCACCTGAATAAGCCACTTAAGAAACAAAATATCCAAAAAACTAAGATATAAAGGATAAAACAGCTTACGCTGAAAGCAAAATATTTCCAATGAAAAAGCAATTAAAAAGATGAAGAGATGAAAGGAATAAGGGATATAAAGACAGTAAATGAGCATTATTTACCTCCAATTGAAACCTCCCACTATTATTGAAAAATGTCCTCATGAAGCTAATAGGACAACGAAGGCTAACAGAGTAATTCACAGCATCCTAGGGAATGCACGGATTAGTATTCAGGGAAGCCACTTTTACTTTTTTTCCTCTGTTGAAGATAACAAGGCCAGGAATGGCTGGGGTAGCAGAGCATCAGAGCACACCAACTAGCCAATCCTGGTTACAGAGCCTGGGTGGCCAAGTTTCATCAGCTTTAGTCTGATCTACTGATTTTCTTTTTCCTTGAAGGGAAATAGAGATTGACAGATTACTTGATCCTTAGCTGCTGCCCCAGTGATCCAGCATGTTTCTTTGTTTGACAATAAACTGTCATATATGAACAGCAACCCTGTTGCTAGGCTGAAGCATCCTCTGAAGACAGAGCCAAAGAGCATACCACTGCCTTTGGAGATGCCTGTGACGAGCCATTCACAGCTCCACAAGATATTTCAACTGTCCTGAAGTAACAAACTGAGCAACAGAGTCAATACGTCAAGTAATAATTAGGATGCAATTCCAAAAACTAATTTCCTCTGGCTCTTCAAGTCTCATTCAGCAACAGGCTGGCCTTTGGGAAAACATGGTTTAGTATGGAGTTCTGTAGAGGCTGAAATGGAGAAAAAAATTATAGGCTCTACACCCTCTCCCTCTTATTGGGGAGGGACCACCTGAGCAAGCAATAACACAAATGCCTCAAGTCTAGAGGACTATCCTGAGACTGCAGGAATATGACCTAAGAACCTGATCTAAACTAAGTGAAACAAAATCCTACTGCCATCCTGACTTAAATAACCCGCCCACAGAACAAGCTCACAATTTAAAGGAAGATAAGGCGAGTTTATATGCTCAGTTACCCAAAGCAGAAAAGCATAGGGAATTCAAAGTTGGCTGCCAAGCCTCTAAGGCAAACAATAAGCTTCCACAATCAAAATAAATTACGAAGTTAAACTAAAAACCTGAGAGCCAAAATGTCAAGAACAAAGAACTTTCGGCATTAAGGTTCGGGTCTCCTGATAAAATGCCTCCACCCTTCAAACAACCACTTCAGATAAAAATTAGGGATGAAAAAAACATTGAGGGAAAGGTACCACTTAAAAAGGTATCTTTTTCAAACAAAAAGATGGTTAACCCAAAAGCTGTGTAAAGCCTGTAAAGTATTTAGACATAAAAAAAAAAAAATCTAACTTAAAACATTGGCTCAAAGAACATACTCGGTTTTCTGTAAGTAACAGTAAGAATAAGCATCTTTGTCTTCAGATTTAGTCTGTTTCTCCAACTGTATATTTGGAGCAACTTTCACCACAGGTTGCCAGCAGGCTTGCATCTACAGCTTCAGCATCAAATATTTCAGCTAAAGGAAGAAATTCCATAAACAAACAGCAAAGACTGCTTCAGTCAACTTCACACACACACAAACAAAAAAAAAAAAA
Organism: Merops nubicus; assembly: GCF_000691845.1. Lineage (NCBI taxonomy): Eukaryota > Metazoa > Chordata > Aves > Coraciiformes > Meropidae > Merops > Merops nubicus. The sequence goes on along the minus strand of NW_008610436.1, from coordinate 4,931 downwards.
AAAAAGTCAGCCAGCAATGAGGAAAGGGCAAATTTCCAGATGAGGGAGGCAAAGGAGCTCTAATTCAGCACTTGGAGCTATCAGATGGTTAACAAATTGAGATGAGAGACTTCTGAGCCTTTTAAGCAACTTTCACTCTGGCACACTTAAAGGATTCAGAAGTGCATCTGGAATACATATGGGAGATGCTGGAGAAAGTGGATCATTTGAATTTGTAACTCCATTGTGTGCTGGAAGAACTTCCTGCAGATGAGGCGCATCCCATCGGTTGACTCAGGAAGACTCAGTCTGCTAGCAGTCATGAATTTATTCTCTGAACCAGCTACCAGAAGTGACATGGTTTATGTTAGCGTTATATATGCAACAAGAATCTTAAAATAAAGCCTGCAGGGACACAATTTCATTTTTGGTCCCAAAAATTTCTGTACTACAGCACCTCTATTGAAACCAAAAAAAACCCACCACTATTTTGATGAAACTAAGATTTCACATTTTGATCAAAGTGCTTCATTCAACATAACTTTTTATGCAGAAACACTTTTTACAGCAAAAGCCAAACAAACTTCAAGATAGAATCATAGAATCATAGAATCCTTTAGGTTGGAAGAGACCTTTAAGATCATCAATTCCAACCATTAAGCCATTAGAGCTCTAAAGTCCTCTGCTAAAACAGATCAGAATCTGTCAGGGTTGGAAGGGACCACAAGGATCACCCAGTTCCAACCCCTCTGCCATGAGCAGGGACACCTCCCACTAGATCAGGCTGCCCAGAGCCTCATCCAGCCTGGCCTTAAAGACCCCCAGGGATGGCGCCTCAACCACCACCCGGGGCAACCCATTCCAGGGTCTCACCACTCTCATGGTGAAGAACTTCTTCCTCACATCCAGCCTGAATCTGCCCACTTCCAGCTTTGCCCCATTCCCCCTAGTCCTGTCGTTACCCGATATCCTAAAAAGTCCCTCCCCAGCTTTCTTGTAGGCCCCCCTAAGATACTGGAAGGCCACAATAAGGTCACCTCGGAGCCTCCTCCGAGACGTTCAGCATCTAAAAATGAAAAAAAAATGATGTTCAGCATTTAAAAATGGAACTGGTATCATATTAATAGAATATTATCATGCTAGGTTCATCATATTAGATAATCAGTTACTGGTGTGCTTGTTTGACACTCAACTCCAGTACCTGAAAACTACATAGACTCAGTTCCTCAGGCACCTTCTCTGGATTGAAGTCCCCATTTCAGAAAAATTATCTTTATGATAATTTGAAATAAGCACATATAAGATGCAACAGGAGGGACAAAGGGAAGAAACACTACAGAGAAAGCATAATAGTCCCCATCTCCCCACTTTTTCCCCACCACCAGCCTCACCATTGGAATTCAGAAAATTGCAGCCACCTGCAAACTGGATTTACTGAAAGCCACTGGAGACGTATGCTTGGAAATGAAAAATTGAGAGTAGATGACAAAAAATGGGCCATAAAAATCACAGATGTAAATTAATAATCAAATATACACACACAACAAGGAGACAGATGGCAAGCAATTTTCCCCAGTGTACTTACACTTGCTCTTCTAGTGCACATATTTGGGTCACTTGCTAGATTAAATCTCATGTGGCAGACCCAACAGAGGTACTGTCAAATGTGTATAGGCTCAGCCTATTTTTAAATGATGCAAGTCTGACACTACAGGGCAAAAGCATTTATCAGTTCTTCAACACAGTTTGCAATATTGCCCTGTGACTTTGAAACAAAGCTGCTGGATATCTTATACCATCCCCAAGGCTGCACCTTCAGGCCTGCTAAGTAAAATGCAGCGCGAGCCAGAAGTTGGTCAATGCTACCAAATCTCACAGAAGAGCTCTACACCGAGACAGACAAATCCATACATATTTTTCAGAGCATCCAAGTGCCACAGACAAAATATATCACTCAAAGATTCCTCCTAATACTCTCTTTAAAATATGCCTTTGCTCTGACATTTGGATTAAGACAGGAACACCTCAGTGGATGAGTTGCTTTTGACATCTTCGCTGTAGCAACATCTGGCCTCAGATATGCAGAGCACTCAATCTTCCACACCCCAGCTACAAACTGTCAGTGACCTGTCTTATTTAGGACAGGTCACACGAAGGACTACAACTTCAATGCAAGGCACCCCCAAATCAAATTGCCTACTTCTGTGGGAGCTTAAATGGCAGGGAAAAAGAATTACATGGATGTGTAAACCTAATTGCAGCAATGGGTTTCCCTCCTGTAATAGTCATAGATTTTAGCATGAAACATGACCTGCATGTGCAGAGATTAGCCGCCCCCTTAATCTGGCAAGAAACTGGATTTAACATGGTGCAACAAGCAAGATCTTCAATACATCTGCAGAAATGGGAACTGCATTTCTTCCTACCCCTTTTTATCAGTTCCAAGATGATTTTGCTCAGCAATAAATTAATCTTTATTAACAAGCAACATGAGCTCACTGTGGCATTAGACCAAGACCTAAATATTTCCCCCTCTGTTCCTGCATTCATCATCTCTTCTTTTGGGTTACTGCATGCTGCATCCAGCTTCAAATAAAACAAATAAGCAAAAAGACGGGAAAAAATGCATTTATTTGTTCCTAGATGAACAAGGAGATTTTGAGTCAGGGAGTAGAATTTTTCCTCTAATAATCAACACATGTAACTATGAAATATCACAGCTGTCTGTGAGAATTGCAGAAGCAGTGAACAGGGTGGCAAAAGCTTGTGTTTTTAGGTCTGCAGAAAAAAAAAAAATCACTGTTTCTCCTTTACACTGGCTCTCATGTTTAAAGGCTGTCACTTTAATTCAAAGTAATCAATAAGTCAATTGATCAAACAGATCACATGTTTGCACTGATTATATGCATGTCACGTATCTCTCTAGCCTGAAAGAAACAATAAGTTAGGCAGACTTATGATGAAAAGTAAGACTGTATACATTAGCTTACTCAACTTCCTCAGGCTTTAAATTCATTCCATTTCAGTATCAATAGGTGAAACATGGGAAATAAAATATTGAATGCTTTGATATGGAATTATAAAGCCCATATTACAAGCAAGTTTGTTATATCACTGTCCATACAGTCTTTAGTTTGGTGCTGTGCTGCTGCTAAAATATTAAGTTTTACCATTGGGAAATTGATTTTGCTATAAGAAGTTTTTACAATGCCACTTAATCATACCCAACCTACATAAAAAAAAAAATAATCCACAAACACAGAGAAAGCAATTACAGACACCCTTTATATAGTAAGCTTGATCACTACATTAAAAAAAAGAACAGTCTGATGTAATTTCAATATAATTGCAAAGGAAGCAGAAAATGCCATGGCAATATGCTGCACCCCAGAAACAAAACATTGCAGGTTCCCAGCTTAAATGCACAATCTTGATTCACTTAAAGTTAGTACCATGATCCATCTCCCACACAGAGGGCTGTGTCCTGCAGCTCCAGCATCAACCTCCTTTTCTTATGTTTCAAGCCAGCAGCTCCTGCGGGGCAGGGAGATTCTGTGATTACAGTTAAAAGAACACTTTGGGGCTGAGAGCCTGCTTCTTTGAAGAGATAACCCTTTCTAGCTCAACAATTACTAGCATGCAACAGCCATTTCTGCCTTGCCCCTTCCAGTGCTGCCATTGAAAAACATCCGAACTAGGTGACCCTGAGCACAGAAATGCCATTAACAGGCTTTCAGAATACTCTAGTGGACGCCTAAATCTTAGCTACAATGATGAGAAGTACTTTAGTTAGGAGGTAAATGCACAAACAAAGCGGTATTTTAGAACACCTTTTAAACAGTCTGGGATTAGTACTAGCAAAGACAGCATATGATTA
>NW_008610436.1:0-1044 GCF_000691845.1 Merops nubicus | reverse complement strand
ACTCTTTCCAAGATGACACTCAAATATCACTAATTTCTAACTGCATTAAAGCACACGTGGGCAGGATTGAGGGTAACTTTGACCTCCACATCAATAACACCCGGTAGTACTTCAAATTGTTTTCTATGCCTAGCCAATTTGAACTGGCCTGCAGGACAGGCTTATAAGCATGTCCTTAAACAACCCAGTTTTGCCTAAATGTTGCAACGTATGCTACTTAGGGTTACCTGAATGTTCCACAACTCCCGCAGTTCTTAACTCTAACAGGCAGGTTTAAAATAGTGTCAGTGTGTCAAAACATCCACTGCTTTGTATTGATTCCACTCAGACCCTGGATTTCAGAATAACAGTAGATTTTATTTCTTCTTTCACAGTTTGCAAATGAAGTTTTGAAACATCAAAACAGGTTTAAGAAAAATCATTGTAGATAATTGGAAGGCTCACAGAAACCTAAAAACACTTAATTGCTTCACAAGGCTTCAAGAGCATGTAAATGACCTGAAGGACTGCAGCCTGAATCGCCACATTCTGCAGCAGACACTGTTTCCAGCCAGAGACCTGGACCAGGACTAACACTTGGCATTTACTACCAGTGTAATAGGTTTAATAGTAGCAACCCTGGAAAACAGAGGGGGTTTATTCTGGAAGCGGTGACAGATCCTTAAATGAGGCAGGTGCACCGTGGTACAGCATAAGGAAGGAAAATTCCAAGTTCGGTAACTAACCGACTGCAGGACAGGCAGGTTATTTCCCAAAGCACATGCCTCATCAAAGACATAGCTGACCCTTTCACATCCCATCAGAGCGCCGAGAAGTTCAGCTCATCCGGCAACATCTTCCTGCTCAGGCGCATCCCTGATCCCACCTCACCGCGGTCCCTCGCGTTCCTCCTCTCACACAAAAAGGCTCCAGGGCACTCACCCCGCCTTGACAGCTGCCCGGAGAGTCGGCTGGAGGCGAGAACCCGAAGCACGGAGCACGGCTCGCACACGCAGCGGCACCCCTGCGCGCTCCCGCCCCCCGTCTGCCTCCCTCCCGCCGAGC
>NW_008610435.1:71171-73312 GCF_000691845.1 Merops nubicus | reverse complement strand
GCCCCTCGGCCCCGAGCCGCCGCCTTCCCTGGACTCCTTCTTGGTTAAGGCATCTTCCAGCTCCTCCAGATCCCTGGATCTCGGGGGGTCGCCCCCCTCCACGCCTCCTGCCAACACAGGGATGGACTCCCAGAGCTCCCAGGGCGAGCCTCCCAGCAGCAATAAGGGCTACAGGCACCTGGAGGAGGCAGGCACCTCCTTGGAGTCGGTTGCCGACACCCCGGCCAGTAAAACCCAGGACTGGGAGGAGGAAGAGGCTGAGCAGATGGAGCCCCCCGAGGGTTCAGGGGAGGGGGCTCCCCAGAGACAGTACACCAAGAAAGAGAAGCTCCTCATGATCTCCAGGTCCCACGCCGCCTTGGAGCTGGAGGACGGGCAGCTGGAGAGCACTGGCATCTAAACAAAAGGCAGGAGGACACCTCCACCCCTTTTTCTCCATCTCCCTGTGGACCCATCAGTATCCAAAGAGCTGCAGTTTGTTACCTTTGAGACTGAATTCCCTCAATCCTTTGGGTGACTTCAGGAAGACAAAAAGAAAACCCCTTTCTGCCCGGGCAAGCCAGGTTGTATTAAACATCCATGGTCCAGCAAAGTCCTTTGGAGCAAATTAATCCAATTTTGGGCAGTCAAACCGTGCACTTTACCTGTTTGATTTCCAAGTGCCCCTTCTCCTCCTTCTTCTCCTCCTCCTCCAATTTCTTTCTTGATTTGCCACGAACTGCTTGAAAGCCCCAAGCACCTTTTTAAAGCTCAAGGGCAACGTGGTCTTCAGGGGAAGAAATCTGAGCTCGCTCTTTGTTTGGGTTCAATCCCTCCAAAGTTTGCAAGGCCTTAAAGGATGAGCTACCTTGACAAAGAATGAGTTTGTTGGAATTCTGGGGGAAAGGAATAAAAAAAAAAAAATAGACAATTTAGAAGAGACTGGAGCAGACCAGAGCTCTGAGGATTTAATTAAAACCATTAAACTCCTGATTCCAAAACACCTACTGCTACATGATGCTTTAGGAAGTATTATTACACGTGTATTGACTAATAGCATTAAAAGATTTTCTTTTCTTTTTTTCTAATAAAACCTTTACAAACAAAACTGCCACACACACAAAAAAAAAGTCCTTTATTTCAGCCAGGAATCACAGAGCTCAGAAACCTTTTGGGTTTATGCTCTTGTGGTAGAAATGTTGTGAGGCTGAGGATCTCTTTAAGTGGGTATTTAACAATTTAGGAGTGATTTCAAAATCAATACCTGTTTCTGAGGAGCCACGCTTGAATCCAACCAGCAGAATTCTCTTCTCTCTGTGACAGCTGAAGGAACGTGAGATTTGGGATGTGTTTAAAGCTTTGAGCTTCTGTTAAAATGGGCTTTTTTTTTTGTTCCTCACAGGTTTTCACACATTAATCTCCAACTGCAGCGAATTCCTCCTGGATTTTTCCCTTCCTGTGCTTAAGCTTAGTTTTAAATCACCCTCCTCACCCTCACAGGGGTTGAAGGCAGCAGAGGTTTCTCTCCAACCTCAGCGTGGTGAGAGGATTCCTCCCTGCATGAGAAAAGCATCAAGTTTCCCAAATCCTGGAGCCAGCCTGGCCTGCAGGCAGATTCTTTTCTTTTTTTGGGGGGGAACTTGATGTTATTTTGCCCAAAGAGCTTCATGAGCTCAGGAGATTTTTACCCATGCTTCAGGTTTTAAATATGGATGTGGCATTTCGCTGCTGCGGGGAGAGGAGGAGACATTAAACAAATACAACGTGTAGGCAGGCAGGAGTCTTCCTGTGGCAATTAACTTCTTTTTTTTCTGGTGCTTTCATGGTTTTAAAATGCTTGGGGACGTATTTAACCCTTTCTGTGACGTGGCTCCTGCTAAATATGGTTGTTTAGAATCCAGCCAAGCCCTTTTATCAGATAAGGGCGATGTAAAAGAAAATCTAAAGAACTATTTCATAGGACCAAAGAATGGTTTGGGTGAGAAGGGACCTTCAAGAGCACCTAGTTCCACATCCAAACACCTCCCACCAGAACAGGTTGCTCACAGCCCCATCCAACCTGGCCTTGGACACCTCCAGGGATGGAGCATCCACAGCTTCCCTGGATCCACAGCTTCCCTGGGCAACTCTCTGCTGGCCACTCACCCAACACAGCATGATGT
>NW_008610435.1:0-70947 GCF_000691845.1 Merops nubicus | reverse complement strand
GGAAGAGTCGGGGACCCCTCCCCACAGCCAGAACCCCCCCACAGCACAGCCACCCCTGAAAGACCCCTCCCAGCCCCCTGCCAGCAGAGCCAGCTCTTAGAGAGGGGGCTTCTTGCCCCACCTCCAGGTGAATGTGGAAGGTGGGGGCAGCTGGTGGTGATCTCCTCCTCAGTTCCCACCCAAGGCTGGCCAGAGCCTGGGTGAAAACCCATCAGGAGGGGCTTTCCTGCCTGGTTGTGGCCATCACCCACCTGCCCACCCTCCTTCAGGGCTGGGGGTTGAACCCCAGCACTTCAGCAACCCCTTCCAGTGTCTCACCACCCTCCCAGTGAAAAACATCTTTGCAGTCTCTCATCTGAATCTCCCCTCTTCCAACCTGAGTCCACTACCTCTCACCCCATCACTGCACACCTTTGTCAGAAGTCCCTTCCCAGCTTTCTTGGCCTCTTTCAAACACTGAAAGGCCACCAGGAGTTTTCCCTGGAGCTTTCTCTTCTCCAGGCTGAACCACCCCAACTCAGCCTGACCTCACAACAGACCTTGGATCATCTTCATGGGCCTCCTGTGGACCTGCTTCAACAGGTCCATGTCCTTCTTGTGCTGGATGCAGTGCTCCAGGGGGGGTGGGGAGGTCTCAGGAGGGGTCACTTTGGTACAAAGCTTTCTAAAGAACAGAATTACAACAGCTTTTGGGTTTAACAAGTGAAATTATAGCTCGTCCTTATGTTGTCAACAAAGATGCAAGGCATGAACTTCCACCAGTCAACCTGGAAGATCTGTAAGAACAGAAGTGGTTCATACCCTAGATGAACAAGCTGAGGACATCATCTCCCTCTGCTTGCAAGTTATCCAAAAACCTCTCTTTGTTCTTTCAAATCTATTAATTAAAACTATTGATTGAGCAGCTTACGTGGTGGTGGAGCTGGAGTCAGGGACTTCTGTTTAAAAATAAAATTATTTACAATGGAATTTAAATTTAAAATTAACTTTTTTGGCTTTCTTTCCTACCACAGGAGATGAGATTATTTGGAGTTGGCTTTCTTTCCTACCACAGGAGATTATTTGGATGACACAAAGTGGGAGGAATCTCCAGGACAAAACCCTCTCTTAAAAGCCATTTTTTGGTGAACACAGGGAGCATTTAGTCTTCACAGCTCTGAAATAGCAGCTAACATGCTGGATTTACCACCTTAAACTAGAGAAGCACTCCTGGCTCTTGTTCTTTCAAGCAGAGTCCTGAGAATTGCTGTGTTTCCCATTTAAAATTCAGGTTTCTTTTTCCACCTCTCAAAGCAGTTGTCTAATTCTCAATCTCTAGGATGGAAAATAAAACCCCCTACATGGACATTCAATACCTAAAGTACTTGGGTTTTTTTTTTTGGAAAGTCCTTAATTTTTCTCCTGAAAGTGGGAAAAGTTTGTTCTGATCTAAATATGTAGATTTTAGAGTCTCTTTATGAGACTTTGTGCCTGTTTCTGACCCATGGTGGGCAGCCAGCTTCAGGGGTGTCAGGGCTACACCCTGCCTGGAGTTGAGCCCCTCAGGGAGTAATGCTGAGAAAGAAACTCTAATACAATGACATCAAGTTGTTTGGGATTCCTGGGTCCTCAGAAAAGCCCTTCTGGCTCTAACTCAGAAGGGAAAAGCCACTTGGACTAACCAACAACATCCTGAAGCAAGAACCCCCTCCAGCTCTTCACACCCCTGTGGCTTTTAGCACCTAAAGCAAATTATTCAGAATAAGCCATTTCCAGAACCCTCCTTCCTTTGGTTCTTGCAATCCTGTTTATTAGAAGAGCTGGTTGAACCCACATCCCAATAAAACCAGCCAGGAACCAGGGAGGGGCTGCTCTTGAAGCCTCCTCTCAACCCCCTTGGAGAACAATTGTCATTGCAGTGCCAGGCAGCATCTAGTCCTTCAAGAGGAAGAAAAGATCAGCAAGAAAATCACAGCCTGGGGGTAATATTTAATCCAAGTTTTCTCCTACCCCAGTGTTCCAGGGACTCAAGTTGCATGAAACTAAACTCATTGAGAAGAAATTAGCAGATTGCATTTGTCTTCTATATGAACTACTGGTGCTCATGAAGCAAATTACTCAAAGGGGTTAAAAAATAGACAAGTTAGAGACCATAAAGGAAAAGAAGAGAAAAAAATCATAAGAACAGTAAATGCAGGGATATAAAGAATGAATCAAACTCACTCCCAGACCTAACCTTCAGTGTAATTTCCCTGCAGTAATTATAAAGAATGAAAATTGATCTGCTTCAGCAGTGGGAAGTTGTTTTCATTCCAGAAACTCTTCCCCCCCTTGCCCTATTCACATCAGAAGTGTCTGATGCTCAAATCTATTTCAATTCATGGAAATAAAACCCAGCAGGGAACAAAACCCCTGGATTCCCCATGGCTAAAGCTGAGCACCAACAAAACTCAAGGTCTTGGTAGCCTGAAAATGAGCTGTTATGATTCCCACAGCCTTAGAGGAGCTGATTTAGACTTGCTCTTAACTAAAGAGCTCAATATTGTAGTTGGTGAATGGTTCAAGCACTAAATTATCAAGATTAATCACGACAACACAACTTAAGTGTTTATTTTAACTTAATGTACCAAAACAAGTGTACAACGCTCCCAAGATGAGTGAAATTAATTGCCCTGCCATCATCACAACGGCCTGAAAACAGAATTAAACTCAAATTGGAACCTGTAGGCACTAAAAACCCCTCAACGTTTCCGGGAGCAGGTTCACCACCCATTTGCTACACTCCAGTGCCATCTGTCTATAAAAAGATAATTAACATTTCCAATAAGGAGAAATGCAGCTTGTTATAGAACATACTTGGTCCTAGGCCATGGAATCCACTGCAGCTCCTAAGATGAACAACACTGCTGATGATTTTCTCAGCTAACGTGAGGAAACTATTTAAAGCAAACTTCTCTGGTAGACAAATTCATCCTGAGCGTGCCCAGAAGATGCTCAAGCTCTTCCCTCCTCCCCCAAATTAACCTCCAAGTCTTCTTCTAGCACTTCAGCTGCATTTTTGAAGACCCTGGAGAAGCTGGGAACGCCTCCTGTTGACTTTGCCTCTTGAAGACCATTTGGAGACAGCTTTTTGGAAGCCCACCACCTTCTGTGGAGCCAGAGAGGAAAATAAAAGCTCTGCCAAGCTCCACAGAAGGAGGGACCCTGCTCTGACCCTGGCACAGGGCAGAGCTTCCCCTTGCCCTGCCTGGGGGAGGGTTTGGACATGGGCACCAAGCCTGGGGGTTCTTCAAAGCCTGGGGAGAAGCTGGATGGTTTCCAAAGAGCTTGATGGTCCTTGTACAGAGCGTGGCCTCACCTTTGGGAAGCCAAACCCAACACACACGCAGCTACTGCTGTTTTTTTGGGGGGGTGAAAAGCAACTTGAGGGCACCATTTTTAAATGCACGTCTTATTTCCAAGGCAAAAATGGAGCTTTTAAAAGGCTGAATATCACTTTTCAAGCAGCACGTAGAGCAGGGAAGAGAAGCAAGATGTTTTTCAAGCTCCTGATTGTCTTCTTCTGCATTTATTGTCCCTGTTAGAGATGCCCAAGGCTGCTGTGAGTGCTGGAGGCAGCCGGGTCCCAGTTGCAGCTGTTTTTTTCCAGTAGTGCCATCTTCTGGTTTCAGAGATTCTGCAGAGAAAAAAAAAACAACACCTTTTCCCACTTTTCTTGGGAAATCCTGCAGGTTGGGCAGGACAGCTCATCTCCTTGGCTTAGAGGAAGGAACTTCAGCCCCAGAAATGGCTCAAAGCCCTGAATTTCTTCTTGCCAGACACAAACACTGTTCTGTTTTACCCAGTTCTTTATTGACACACACACATGTGATGCTACAACATAACTTGGGTTTAGAAAAAGGCTGTTTTGCCTCTTTTTTTTACAAAACCAACTCCTTAGATAAAGAAGAATAAGAATTCATAAAGAAAATTGTTATACCTCACTTTATTAAAAAAAAAATACTATTTCCACAAGTCAAAAAATCATTTTCTTAAGGAGCTGCTAGTCCAAAAAGAAAGAAAATATTTCAAAGGATATTAGCAACAAAAACCATCAGCTTGCAGAGCTGCAGTGAGTGGTTGTGGCACAAGCAAGGTTTGGAGCCCCAGGTCAGAGCAGCTGCAGGGATTGGGCAAGAAGAGTTTCAGCACTGCAACACTCACTGATGTTTCCCTCAGAGGTTCTGTTTGGTCAGTGTCCTAAAAAGTCTGTTTTCTGCCCCAAATCACCATCTCTATCCACCACTGCAGCTCACAGCTGTCTCCACCTCCAAGTGGAGGTCAGTTCAAGGGCTGAAGCAGCTTTATCCTGAACTTGGTGACTGATGAGTTGCATCTTCCATGGCTTCAGCTCTCTGCAAGCTCCCATCTGTTATCTTGGCTTCTTCCTCATCCTTCTCCACGCTTCTCAGCTCATCTGAACTCGCTGGCAAGAGACCAAGCCCTAACTCGGAGCAGATCTCTCCAGCTGCAAGAGAAATCCCATCTGTAGCTCCAGGCTGTCCTTTCACCTCATCCATTTCCTTCTCTTCACTTGCAATTGAAGCCTCAGCAACATTTTCAGAGGGTTTATCCTCAGCTACCACTACACAGGAGGGAAGTTTGCAGCTTGCAGCAGTTGCTCCTATCTCAGCCATCTCAGTCCTGGGTGGAAACTCTTCACTGGTTGGAAACTCTTCACTGGTTGCCTCTCCCATGTCTTCTGTCTGGATTTCTTGCTCCATCCTCTCTTCCCTGCTGCTGGAACCCAGGTAAATGGAACACTCACAATAATAGTAACCAGATTCCTGCTTCTTCTTATGCATAGCACAGAGGTCCATCCGACTGAAGACCTCTGAGCCAAAGTAGCTGTCTTCATAGTTCCTGTACAGGTCTGGGCAAATTCTCCTGAAACCCTAAATATTGAAAGAGCAAAGTGACATTATGGGTGTATTCTAAATCACACACACACTTGGGAGAGGTACAAGATGTATCAAGCATTGCCTTAAACCTTAGCAAAGAAAATACTGCCCAAAATTAAGATAGAAACATCAATTTTGTTCATATTGGTAAAATTTAAGTTGATATCATGAAAAAAAAAAATCAAGTTACTCCTGGAAATTATTGGAAGTTTGGCTTCTGCTGAATCTTCCACGAGCAAAAATGTCCCAAAGTTACAGAAACAGATCAATTTAATCTATTGTTATGTGAATTTCTCCACTTAATTTGAGATGTTCCAAGCCAGTCCAGTCGCCACCCCCACTGGGAAGCTCTTCCCTGGGCTCTTGATTTGCCTTTAGGAGGAGTTTGTTTCACCTGAAGATGACTTGGCTCAGTTTCATCACATCACTACCATCCCAGACAGACAAAATTAACCCTCCTCCTTGGTGTGCACATTGCACAAGGGTCACTAAATAGGGACAAATTAGAAAGAGTGGATTCATCTTCCTCCCTGTGAGGAAAGAAGTGATGAGAAGACACTCCTTGGGAGAGCAAGCTCATGTCAGCAAGCCAGAAAGAGAAGGACACGTGTTCAGAAACTGGCATGAAGATTTAAAATCAGCCCTTGAGTCATTTCTCTGCAGGTCTTCCCCACACTGAGGAGCTCACACTGCAGGAGTGGCCCCAGGGATGGGTGATCAATCCAACCACGCTGCTGAGGGCTGTGGTTTAGTGGTGAATTGGGTTAATAGTTGGACTTGATGATCTTAAAGGTCTCTTTCAACCAAAAAGGAGTCAATTTTATTTATGTGGCCAGGAGAGCTGGTGTCCCCTGGGCAGAACCAGACACAAAGAGCTTCACAGCCAAACAGAAACCATCAGGCACTGCTGCCCCTGGTGACCAAAACACTTCCAGGTTGCCTAAAAAACAAGCTGCACACCTCGTCCTGTGCCCCAGAGGTCCCCAGGCATCAGAGCCAGGCTGCTTTGGTGCCCTTAATGCCACCAGCTTCGAGTTCTTTTTTTTGGAACCAGGAGGGTCCACAGCACATGGGCCCTTTGCTAGATAATTCAGGAGAAGAGTGGAAGCTTCAGTTATCCATGTCATGAGCTTACCCACCAAGTAGCCAAGGCAGGATTAAGGCTGCCCCTTCCTTAAAAAAACCCAAATATTTTAACAGAAAGCTGTGCCTCTGCTGCTCTCTCCCCACCCAGGGTAGACCACAGCTATTTGCACCAAGTCAGTCCACTCAGAGCAGCATAAAACCATCAAGAACCAACATTTTCCACTCCAGCATGGAGGATTTGACCCCCTGCTTTGTGTGGGCACAGTGCCAGGCAGTGCCCAGGGCTGGAGCCCCTCTTAGTCTGCATGCTGGAGAAGGCTCTGACCACAGACACTGAGTTGGGTCCTCTTAGGAGGTGAGCTCAGTGGAGAGGTCAGAAAACCTGAAAAACTCATTTCTTAACCAAAAGGCACACTACACATTTTGAACCCCATCATCCAACAGCACACACTGCTCCTTCAGTAGCTCTTTGAGGTAAAGAGCACCCCCACCAAGCTCTCCCCAACCTCTTGGGATCTTCAAAGACACAATCAAAGACAAAATTGCCTGAGATTCAATTTTGTGGTTAGATAGTTCTGAAGCAAAACCATCTCCTCCTTCCCCAAACTCAGAACAAGGTCTGCAGCTCCTCCACCAGCAGCACCTGCCTTCTTAGAAGAGATTGAAGTGTAAAATATCAACAGTGAGGGTTAGGAACAGTTCCTCAAGCTTCTAAGGAGCTCTCCTGTTGCATGAAGCACTCAAACCCCATCCTTCCTACAAGGGAAGAGTTATTTATGGTGCAGAGAAAGTAATTACAGCCAGTAGATGGCATCAGAATAACTAAAATAATATTTTGTCTTCCACTTTGGCATCTTCTGGCGTTGGGGAAGGTTGATCACCCTGCTGCAGTCTTCAGGAAGGGGACTTGATAGAAGTAATCAGCTTTCCTCCTTCCTTTTCTCACTGGATTTTGATCCAGCAAGTTGTCAGTGTTGTCAGCTGACATTCCACATCTCAAAATACACCCTCAAAACTCCTCTTTGATCTTTGAGGTGGAATCCTGGGCCTAGGGTTGTGTCTTCCTAAGCTCAGGGAGATCTGTCCATGGGTGTAAGGAGTCCACGTGCCCCCCAACAACCAACTTCCCCAGCCCTGATGTGCAGAATGGTGGTTTAGGAGCAGTGGTTTTAAGGTGCCAACAAATTTGGAGAGGAATGAGCTTGGTAGACAAAGGAGGAGCAGTGAATATTGTCTCCTTCAGGAAGGGTTTTGACATTGTTTTCCCCACGAGAGCCTCACAGAGAAGCTGATGAAATACAGGGTGGATGAACTCAGAGGGGTGGAACAGCCCCAACCAGAGGGTTACGACTGGTGGCAAAGTCTAGCTGGAGGCTGGGAACTAGAGATGTACCCCAGGGGTCAAAACAGGGTCCAGTATTGTTCAGCATCTTCATTGAGGGTTTGGATGATGGGGCAGAACACACCCTCAGGGGGCAAAAACGTGGAGGAGGGGCTGATGCACCAGAGAACCATGCTGCCATCCTGAGGAACCTCAACAGGCTGGGGAAAAATGGGCTGACAGGAGCTTCAACCAGGGAAAAATGCCAAAGTCCTGCACTGGGGGAAGAACCACCCCATGCATGAGTAGCTGAGGGGTTGACCTGCTGGGAAGCAGCTCTGCAGAGAAAGACCTGGGAGTGCTGGTGGACACGGAGCTGGCCACGAGGCAGCACTGTGCCCTTGCAGCAAAGGCAGCCAGGGGGATGCTGGGCTGCACTGGGAGAGGTGCCAGCAGGCCAAGGGAGATGATCCCTCCCCTCTGGTCAGCACTGGGGAGCTGGGCCCAGTTCTGGGCTCCCCATTGACTGGATATTCAAAGCCCTGCACACTTCCACATAGTTCTAAGCAAAGAAATTGTCTGCATGGATTGGACTACAGTGATAGAATTAGAGAATCACAGACTGGTTTGGGTGGGAAGGGACCTTTAGAGGTCATCTAACCCCCTGCAGGGAGCAGGGACATCCCCAGCTAGAGCAGGGTGCTCAGAGTTGTGTCCAACCTCCCCTGGGATGGTTCCAGGGATGGGGCAGCGACCACCTCTCTGGGCAGCCTGGGCCAGGGGCTACGCACCTTCAGTGTCCAAAATTTCTCCCTTCTTTCTAGTCTAAAACTCCCTCTTTGAGTTTAAACCATCCCCCCTTGTCCTGTCCCAACAGCCCCTGCTCAAAAGTCCATCCCCAGCTCTCTCACATCTCATATTTGATGTTGGAGATCAAAGGAGGAGAACGTGCAAGAAATCACAATTATTTTTTAGTTTAAACTTGGCAGTAAAAGGAGAGTGTGAAAACACCCTGGGCAAACCCCCCCAGTGATTCCTACGTGCCTGTTGTGCATTTTCCTTTCACATCAGGCATTGCTGATCTCTGCACCCAAATCCCCCACGGAGACTGTAAAAGAAAAAGCCTCCAGCACACAACTATGGGTGCTCCCCAATTGCACCACGTCTACAGGAGGCAAACATCCAGTCGATATGAAGCACTGGATGGGCACAAACACAAGGTCATTTTCTTCTGCTATTAGAGCATTGTCTGCTCTCTTTGCAAACCTGAGCCACTCAAGGAGTGTGTACAATATATTGACCTCATAAATATAAGTACTATTCCTGGAAGCAAGCAGGACAATATTCCTCTGGGAATTGAGCAATCTAATCAGAGTTGTGGGGTTTTTTTTACTTTAATTCTATGTGATAAAATCCCATACAATGCTGCAGTGGAGGTTAGAAAAGCACATCACACATTTCCAGCATAAATCAAGGCACCAGCCTGGCTTCCAACACGATATTAATCTTGTTCTCTGATAAATATTGCTCAGAAGGCATCTTGCTCTATGCAAACAGCTTGACTTTGGGTTTTCAGGTAGATTTGAATGGCCACAGAAGAAGGCAAGAAGGCAGAAGCTTTCCAAAGTGAGAGACCTTTGGCTCATTCTCAACTGGAAGAGACAACACAACTGTGTTGGCCAGTCTATACAAGCCTCATTAAACACCAGGAATTCTATTTTCTCTGGTTACAATGGTTATTGCACAGCTATCTAGGCCCTGAGAATTCCACTAGAAGGAAAATCACTCAAATAGATCCCAGGAAAACAATATTTTCAACTAAATGACTCACCCTCCTTCTCAGTCGTGGTGCTTTGGAGAGCTTGAGGAAAGTCAGATGTGGTCTGAAACGTTTGCTCCCCGAAATATCGAGGTCCATGGCAGTGAAGCTTTCTTTCACTGCTTCTGGGGGAAGAAAATGAGGTTTTAAAACCACAGTTGGGAGCTAGGGAAAAGAAAAACACATCTACAGGAAGATTTGACCAAAAGCAACTACGTCTTTCTAGAGCAAGACAAAAAGATAGCAGAGAAAGAGTTGTCACATCAGAGGCCACACAAATTAAAAGCCAAAGAAATTGTGGCATGTCCACCTCGGTTGGAAACCTGAGACTTGATCCAGGCTTTGTATGGAATGCAGTTCCTTCCAAATTCCCCAAATTCCCAGCCACAGCTGGGGCTGAGGACCACAGGACAGATTCTTCCCCATTATTGGGACTCACAAAAAGCAAGAAGTGGCAAAATTCACCCAATTTGTACAAGACAGCAACACTTGGAGAATTCAGGAGGGAAAGTCACACAGTTCTTCATCCAAATGATGTGCTATGAAGCATTCATGGGGGTGCCAGCTTAAAAATTTGGGCTACATAAAGCAACACTTGGAGAATTCAGGAGGGAAAAATTACACAGTTCTTCATCTAAATGATGTGCTATGAAGTATTTATGGGGGTGTCAGCTTAAAAAGTTGGGCTACATAAGTGTAAGGCAATGAGGCTTTATCCTGCATTGAAGGAAGCACCTGAGCAGCTCCAGAACTTGGTGTCCAAGGTTTTTAAGCTAAGGATTGTAGTGACAAGCCAAGGCACGACCACCTGCCCTTGGTGTGCATGAACTTTGCACTGGGGGGATGCAGAGTCTCACAGCAAGGAGGAGAAGCTGGTGTGAGGCAGACCCCAGCACATCTGGCAGATGCAGAAGGTGAGGTGGTGTCCCACCACGATGCAGAAGATCTCCAAAACAGCCCTGAAAGCCTTGGCTGAGGCTGGGGAAACTCAGAACCTCTCTCCAACAACTTCTCTCGTTGCCAGAGGTCTTTATACCTTGGCTGCACAAAGGGGATAAACAACAACAACTAAATAATCAACAGTTGCCCTGGAAATTTAGAACATTTAGGTGGCTCTTCCTGCCAGAAGGTTCTGCCACCAATCCTTGATCATCAAGGCACTGGGAGAAGCAGGTTCAACATTAAAATCTGTCTTAAAACCAGCACAGCACATCTTTGATGGGCACATTGCTCCCATTTTCTGTTTCCTTCTATCAGAAAGTTGAAGCACATTTATTTACTAGTTTGTTGCAGGCCAAGTCTCTGGCTTGGAGCTTAGCTAATTAATCCAGTAAAATGTTTCATCTTGGGGTATTTGTGAGGGAACAGCAGCTGGGGCTGGCTGGTCACTTTGCCAAGGCAACTGCTTTATGGTTTCCAGCTGGAAACTATAGAAGGAATAGGATCCAGTTGCCTGAAGACACATCTAATGCCCTTTGAGGTGCCCTACAGGATGCCCAGCTGCCACTGCAGAGGGGTCCACTCTGCCTGCAGGTCCACTGTGGGGCTCACAGATACTTGAGGACATCTAAGAGGGGCACTAGATGTCAAATAACCCCTGAAGTGCCTTTGGTGCTGGGTCAAATTAAATACATTAATGAATTTTTGCAGATGATTAAGTCTTCTTGTTCCCCCATGAGTCAAAGCACAGCAAGCCCCAAACACCACACACAGCAGCAGAGGTTGAGCTCCTTCCAGGAAAAAGCCCCTTCCCCACACATCTGAGCAGAGAACATCCTCTAGACACACACAAAAATGAAGCAAGCTCAAGTTTAAAGCTTCAAAAGAGTCAAAGGAGCTTCCCCTCATGGCAGACAGTGGGATCAAGGGCACTCTCAACATGTTTTCAGGTGGCACCAAGCTGAGTGGGGTGTTTGACACTCCTGAGGGATCAAATCCATCCAGAGGGACCTCCACGAGCTGGAGAAGGGGGCTCATGAGGTTCAACAAGACCAAGGGCAAGGTCCCTTCCAACCCAAAGGATCCTGTGATTCTTTTCTCAACACTCAGCACCAGTCCTACTAACCAGCAAATAATCACCTGCAAGGGGAGAGTTTTACTGCCATGGGCAGAGTTCAAGGAGGCAGGAGAGGAACAAGGTTTGCAGCTGATGTCCTGCCCAGATCAGGACAACTCTCCATTTTCCAGTTCCTACCTTGCCTAGCTCACTTGATCCTACCAAAAATTCCAAGACATCTCACTCAGTACCTCTTCTTCAAAGCAGAGGAGGGCACCAGCAGCAAGAGAAGCCCAGTCATGCTCAGGATTTAGCAATTAATTGCAGTTAATTGAGGAAGAGATTGGATAACTCTCCACTTTGAAACTGGAGGCCATGAAGTGGGCACGAAAGCAAATGAAGACCCAGACAACTATTACATTTTTGAATGCCAGGAACACTTCAGAGGTTCAAAAACTCAATTAGAGCAGGCTGAACAATTAAACTGCTCTTGACAAGTCATCAATAAGGGCACGGCGAGGCAGAGGCAGCTGGCAGAAGTCACTTGACCTTTGCCAGTCCAATCATTCACCCATCATGCTGCTTGAACATCCAACATCAACCAAATACCAGCGAGAAGGTGAGAAAAAAATCCCTGTTCCTGGTACAACAATTAATTCAATTGCTGTGCTGAGGAGGAAGAGAAAGAGGAAAACATTTCTGCAGAGATGTCAGTGCCAGGGTAGGTTTTGATGTGGATTTGCATGATCCCCAGGCTCATTAAGCTCTAGAAACAATCAGAAGTTATGCAGAAAGGAGACACTGGGTGTAGTTTCATCTCCCCTGCCTAGCAAAGCCACTGGTGACAGAGTTAACAGCTTGGAGACTGGCAGCTTGTCTCCCAGTCAAGGAATCATTTCAGGCAATCAGGGAAGAAGCTCAGTGCATTAAAAACTACCCAAGGACTGACAGAATATTCCTGGGGCTTGCAATCCCATTTTTTTTCCTCTTCCCTCTCATTAAGGGTTCAAATCAGAAGCTGGACACCAGGTCTCCCAAACCCTGAGGACTCAGGCAGAGAACATGAAGGATCTCCACCCACTCTAGCCATGGCTTTTACATTGCAGCTCCAACATCACTGGGTGGAAAAAAAGAGAAAATTAAAAGAAAGCTTCATGGCACACATTCTGCAGAGCCAAAATTAACCACCTCTGCTGCTGCTAAAATAGCCCCATCGAGGTTGATCTTGTGGGCTATGATTCATTGGGAGCAAAACTCTCAGTGAAGCCAAACAATGAGTAAAAGGGAAACCAGCAGCAGGCAGGAGAAAGGAGAGAGTTGGAGGACTGAGCTTGGAGAAGTTCTGCATCCTCCAGAAGGGACAAGACCTAAGGCAGAGGAGCATCAAGACAGATCCTGTTCCATGGGACTGAAGGACATCCATAGGACTGAAAGACATCTCCTGT
This sequence comes from Merops nubicus, assembly GCF_000691845.1. Classification (NCBI taxonomy): domain Eukaryota; kingdom Metazoa; phylum Chordata; class Aves; order Coraciiformes; family Meropidae; genus Merops; species Merops nubicus. Next base: position 58,361 of record NW_008610435.1, on the reverse strand, counting down.
GGAGAGGCATGTACCAAACATCACCTTGCAGGAAACTCCATCCCTTGCCTTCTGCTGGATCATCTTCCAGTCCAGATGGCTTCATGGTGAACTTAAAGACACTAGAAGAAACAATTTAGGCGTGGGGAAGTTTGTTGAGGCTCCAATCCTAACAGGTTGGGACAAGAGAGTCCTTTCAACAAAAGCACAGCCCTGACCAAGTCAAAATTCTCTTCACCAGGGATGGAACTGTGAGAGCAGCAAAAGGTCAGAGGCAGGCAAAAGGTAATCAATAATCAACAGCTAATTTTAGCTGAGGCAAAGAAGCTGTTCCTATGGAGGCATCTCCTGTTTGGTGGCAACAGTGGCTACTTCAGAGGGAAAAGAGAAGAGAGCAGAGCTGTGAGATCAAAGGTAATGACTGGAGGAGGTAGGAAGCAGCTTCAACCAAAAGTTGCCTCCTTTGAAGATGAGTCTTTGTGCTGCAGGCCCTTGGGAGAGGCATTAGTTGAACCACTCTTCTTTTTGGCTTCGTGTGAAAACAGCAATGAAAAAAAAGTGTCTATTGATTTTTTTGTGCTCTGCTGGAACTGGAAGGCCAGGCCAGAGCTCAGGTGCTGCATTGCAGGCTGAAGCAGCTCCCAAAAAATCAGCACAGGGTGGGAGGGAAGGAGAGAGAGCATCAAAGTCCTGAAATTAGACTGGGATGCAGGTCACAGATCTGGAGCACCTCCATGAAGCAAGCAGTGCTCTGGGAAGCTGGAGCAGAGGACACAAGCTACACTTCTGAGAAGGACAACAGAGCTGGGGAAGGGTCTAGAGACCACATCTAGTGAGGAGAAGCTGAGGGAGCTGGGAGTGCTGAGCCTGGAGCAAAGGAGGCTCAGGGGAGACCTTCTGGCTCTCAAGAAGTTCTTGAGCTGGAGCTGGGTCTGTCTCTTCTCTGAGGAAACGGCCTCAGGTTGCACTGAGGAAGGTTTAAGTTGGGCATCAGGAACAATTTCTTCCCCTTGAGGGTTGCCCAGGGCAGTGGTGGAGTCCCCACCCCTGGAGGGGTTTCCAAGCTGTGGAACTTGAGGACATGGTTCAGTGGTGACCTTGCAGAGCTGGGTTAACACTTGGGCTCAATTTTGAAGATCTCTTCAAACCAGAAGAATTCTCTGGTTCCATGCCCACAACAGCTCAGGCCAGCACTTGGAGCTGAGAGATTCCACCAACTGGTTGGTGAAGAGGCAGCTCAGGCACTTACTTGCAATTCCCCTCAGCTTCTTCTGCTCCTCCTCCTGCATTTGCACATATATCACTTGATTTTGAGCTTGATTGAACTGTCCAATCCCATGAAACCTCATCTGAAGGTCTTTACCCTCCAAAACAGCTTCCACTTTAGCCTTGCTCTCCTTCAGTGCCAGAACAGCCCTTGAAAAATAACACAGATATATTCTGAAGGAAGATTTGGTTATTAAACATGGAAATATATTTAACACTAGACAATAGACCCAATTTTGACCACTCTGAGAACTAAGAAAATATCAAATTGATGCTTCTGTTGGGAGCTCTATGTCCCATTTCAACAAAGTTTAGACGTGTGCCATGCTGTGCACAGAAATACCTCCAAAAAAAAGTGGATTATCCAAGGATATTCATGCAGCAAATGCAGCTTTTCTTCTTGAAGACACAGAAAAAAGCATCACTAGTAGGTTTCTAAATGCAGACACCAAATCTTTCATCAAATGAATGCCTGCTGAAGGTTTACAGGTGCCCCTCTCTACCCTGGTGTGTCAGGAAGGGGATCATGGAACCACTATGGTTGGAAAAGACATCAAGGATCAAGTCCAACCTCCATCCCAACATTTCCCTCACCACTAGATCACAGCCTCAAGTGCTGTATCTAGTCATTTTTTGATCCTCTACAGGGCTGGTGATTCCACCACCAACCTGGGCAGCCCCTTCCAGTGTCTAATCACTCTCTCAGTGATGAAGTTCTCCCTGATATCCAATCCAAACCTCCCTGTCAGGCTTCAAATTTGAGCAGAAACCTTCTACCTTGGTGTACAACCCACAGAGAACCCCTTGGGGAAGCCCATCTCATGCCTACCAACGCCACTCTGACTAACAGTCAACATCCCAACTGCTCCTCACTGCCACATTGGGGTTATTTCAGCTGTAACACCACAGGAGCTGCTTCTGAGACTCCTGAGGATGACCTGAGACTCTGAAGATGAAGATTTGATGAGGTCAGGACTAGAAGCTGGAAAGGGAAGGAGTTCCCTGCAGAAGATCTGGGCAAGGAAGGTCTGATCTTCATGAAGGACACCCATCATTTATATATTACAGGTGCACATCCATCCTGAAGTTCATTAACACTAATTAGCTCCACTTTCTCACCTCCCTACCCACTTAATTCCCATTTTAACTGCTTCTCCACCAGCTTCTTGTCCCCTTGGGTGACAGCTGCCCAGGCAGCAGCACTGCCACAGGTTTTAATTGCTGAATTACTGTACCTGGTGTCTTCTGCAGGTGGGATCCTTCAGCCCAGGCTGCCCAGAGAGGTGGTCGCTGCCCCATCCCTGGAACCATCCCAGGGGAGGTTGGACACAACTCTGAGCACCCTGCTCTACTTTAAAAACATCCCTGCTGCCTGCAGAGGGTTGCATTAAGATGACCTTTAAATGTCCCACCCAACCCAAACCATCCTACAACTCCATATAATGGTCTTTCTATCTTTCCTCCTCCCTCAGGCCCTCCAAAAAGCCTCTGGAAGGCACAATGAAGCAGGAGCTGTGAAATAAGGCACATACAAAGCTATCATGTTCATCTTCATCCTGTTGAACCCTTGCTGCCTGTATGGGCAGCAGAACTTTCCACTCCCATGTGGTTCTTTTTCTCCAGCTAAGCATCCTGCTTTCTGCCCAGGCAGAACCTGTCTCACACGGGTGGTGCTGAGACCTCACTGGTTTTTCATTCCCATGATGGGCACCAAGGCCCCTGGAGAAAGAATCATTGAATCTCTGGGCTGGAAGGGACCTCCAAAGGTCATCAACCCCCCTACAATAAGCAGGGACATCAACTAGATCAAGCTACTCAAAGCTTCATCCAGCCTGATCTTGAATGTCCCCAGGGATGATGGGGCCTCCACCACCAGAAAGAGCTGCTCTCACCAGGTTCTACCACATGATGCCTTCCTAGACACCCAAGAGACTTCCCTCCTTGCCTCCTCACACCAAGAAATCTCATCTTTCCCAGCGTGGTCCAGCAGGATGAGGCTGGGAGAGGAGACCTGAAGCATCTTGGCTCTATTTGCTGGACCTTTCCAGCAGCTCTGGCCTTCCTGACCACAGGGTCTCTCTCCTCAGTCACCTTCCAACACCCTCACAAGGTCCCAGTGACAGCCCACAGCTTGAATTTGATAAGAGCAGCTTGGAAAGGAACTAGGCAGGGGGTTATTTTGTTGTTTTCTTCTTCTTAGAAGATTCTCCAGCTGATTTGGAAAGCTGTGGTTCCTCCCAAGGCAGCAGTTTGGGGAACTTTACATCCATGGAGCTGATTTATGGTAGGAATACAGCAACAATAATAAGAATATTTACAACCATGCTGCTTTTTCTCCTCACCTCACAGGAGACACAAAATATCAACCTCTGGAGCATCACATCTAGCTTTAAGAAAGATCCTTCCTCCCAGGTATCAAGGACAAGCCCTAAACCAAAAGCAGCACGATGAATTTTTTCTGTGTGCTCTACCCAAAACCCAATTCCAACAGCAGCACTGAGATTACCACACACAGGAAAAAAATGAGCAGCACTGGAATTGTGCAGGATTCTTACTTTTGGACTTCTTCTTCTGTTCTCAGGTGAGCCACGAGTAGAGTGAGGTGCATAGTTTGGCGAGGAAGAAGAGCTCTCAGCAGGTCAGGTTCTTTGTAGACTATGAGCTCTTGGACATCCTCAATTCTTTGCAAGATCTGCAATGCAGTAAACAAGGAGACAGGGAAATAAAATTTTCATTTCAGAGTGCCCATATATTCCTGGAAAAAAAAACAAACAACTCAGGATGCTGAAACCCAACAGACCCCAAAAAATTACTCAAGTGTAAGCCAGGAATCCACAAAAAAATCCCCCAGCTGTACCACACAACTTTCAAAGTTCATTTTTCAGGAATCAATTGATCTGTTTTTTCCCCTTTTCAAAGCTTCTGGCTGAACTCACAGCTCTCCCCTCAACCAGCACCCCCACATCATAAAGCAGGTCTGGATCTGCCCCTAAACACATCAAAACCAAGCTCACAGCACTGTGTAAATATTAATGGGATCCTCATGCCGTTGTCAGTTGTTAATAGACTGTGAAAATTGGGTAACATTTCCATAATTAATCTTATGCTATTTGCTGATTACAAGTTTGATCAGATTAAACTGATGTCTCATCCCAAAAGGGGGAAAAAAAACCCAAACATAGCAGGAAGCAAAGGAGACCAAGTGGCTACAGAGGCTGTTTTTTGAGCTGGCATTGCCCAGCACTGCACTCCCCATTTCTGGCTCAATCTTTGCCTTTCCCTAATTAATTCCAAAGATTTTTTCCAAATGATCTCTTCAGGTTTTTAAAGCCAGTCACAGGAACAAGGCAGGAGGGAGGAGAACTCGATCCCACAGGGACTCAGCACCCAGGGGAAGCTTTTGTGGCAGCCAAGTCGTTGATAGATTTTTTTTCCAGATTATTTCTCTGAGCAAATTCTGCTTTCCACACCTAGGTGCTCCCACTGTTAGAGCTCCACTGGAGCCTCACCTGGGCTGAAACAGCTGGATCAATATGTTTTTGTTTTGCAGTCTTTCTACATAAAGCCTTGGCAGTCCAGTAAATAGTCCCCTCAACCTGCCCAGCAGAAGAGATTAGGGTAACGACTTTCTGATGAATGTCAGGAGGAAACCACAGGCCATTAGGAGAATCCATCTGAGGAGAAGAGCAGCAAACTCCCTGCACTCACAGGACTCTCACAGCACCTTTGTCACCATGAAAAACACATCACTGGAACGACTCCTACATGAAGGTGATGCCTCCTGTGGCTGAGGTACAATTTATTACAGCCTGTTATCTACAGCACGTGCCCTTAGGTCATGAAAACCCAGAGCAGGGTCAAGCCATCAAGCTGTCTGAGCACCCAAACTAGACTCTTGGCTTCAACAGAGCCAGTTCAATGTTGACAGCCACTCCACAACACAGCCTCATCTTCTCCCTCACACCCAGGCTTTTAAGAAAACTCGTGGAATAAAATCCATTTGGAGGCTCAGACAGCTGGGAAGCCAAGTTCAATTTCTTCATGGAGGTGTCTACCTACTGCAGAGCAGTTCTTAGCTCTTCTCCTACCTTTTTTTGGTCAGCTACAAATGACTCTTTAGAAGCTCCTGCTGCTTCTCCCATGGGAGTTGTCTATCTCACCTCCACACCTCCTTTGGCTGGTGGATCAATCTCTGTGAATGCTGTGGTTGGTTTTGATGGGATGGCCCCTCAGACTTGGGTTTTGGGGGAGGGACAGGAAGGAAACACTTGATTTTCCACCACATCCCTAAACCCAGCCCAAGCCCATGGCTGGAGGCTGGTGTCCAACCTCCTGGAGCCCCACTAGGAACAAAGGGACCAGAGCTGCTGCACCCACAACAGGGTCTTTCCTTTGTCCTGTTGAAAGGGAGGAAAACAGACACAGCCTTAGGGCCCAGCCTCTGAAGAGATCTCTTAAAAAAATATAAAGGAAATTCATTCTCTCCCCAAAACTAACAGCATCTTTAAAACCCTTCTGCAAGGGACTGCAAGCCCTCAAGTGTACCAGGGAGCTATGTTGGGGTGTTCAACATCAGAAATCTTTGCTTTTGAGGTGAAAGCATGTGAGGTTGATGAAATATCTTGTCTCTGTGTAGACCTACTCATTCACCCTCCCCATGCCAGGTCTACAGCACTGTAACCTTCAATGTTTCTTCCACAGCCTCACCCAGGGCTGCCTCAGGTCACTGCCATCCTTCCAGGCAGCACCCAAGAGAGGCATCAACTGGGAACACCTTGGGCAGAGCATCCAGCCAGGGCTGGAGCAAGAGCAGGGAGATCTGGAAGAGCAGAGGGAAAAGGACATTCAGAGCTGGGCAGGATGTGGCCACAGGCCACTGAAACCTCATTAAAAGAGCAGAGCAAGTTCAGCATGCACATCCCCTCAAGCTGCTCCATGATCTCATTCCTCAGAGAGCAGGAAACTTTCCAGTTTCCAGCCCAGTTTTATTCCTTGCCCACTCCATACCCATTTGTTCCTCTGCCAACATTGTCCTCCAGCTTACAGGTTGGGTTTTTATTCCCCCTTCCTGGTATTTATCTTCCTGATTTGCTCTGCACTTTTGTTCACCTCTCCAAAGCCAGTCACAGGGAGGAATCACTCCAAGTTACACGAGGCCATCCTCCAGATAACCTTCAGAGATGATTCTGCTCCAGACAAAACCAGAGCAAAGAACTGCCTACCAAGAGGAAGGCACTTGTGACGTCTCCAACGCAGACCTGAGAGTTTCTACACTCAAATGAAGTAAAAACATCTCCAAACCCTGCCAAAGCAAACTCCTGTACTGCAGCTGCTTCTCAGGCCAGGAAAAAATGGGGGGAAAAAAAGAGATGTACGACAGATAGAGCCATCCTACTTAATTATGGCCTTTCAGCAGTGTAAATAGTCATGCCAGAGACTGCCTGGAAGCCTAAGCTGGGAAAAAAAGCAGTGAAGAATCAAGTTATCTACTGCAACCAGCAATATCCACTTGAGCTGCTGGGAAAAGCACCAAAGAAGAGCAGAAGCTGAGAGCTGGGGGTTCTATTTCCACCACGTGCATCCAGGTTAATGTTCCATCTTTGCCTTTTCCATTTGCTGTGGAGGAAAAGATCCCAAGAGGTCAAGATATTATAAATATTAATAATTGACACCATTTAGGTGCTGTTTCTGCATCCTGCCTCTGCTAGCTGGGACACAGCAGTTACTGATTCAAGTTCAGACTCTCCCCCTGCCTTCTTCTGGTGGGTGGGAGGCTCTTTCTTGCCTTTGCACCCCAAAAACTTTCCTTTACAAAGGGAAATACAGTACACAAAGGTCCTGAGGTTTTGGAACAAGCCACTCCACATCCTCCTTTCAAAATGTGTGGGCTTCAAGATTCATCCCAGCAGAATGGGAATAAATAGAATCATGGAATCATCTTGGTTGGAAAAGACCTTTAAGGTCATCCAGTCCAACCCTTCCCCCAGCCCTGCCAGGTCCCCACTGCCCCATGTCCCTCACCCCACATCTCCACAGCTTGGAAACCCCTCCAGGGGTGGGGACTCCACCACTGCCCTGGGCAACCCTCAAGGGGAAGAAATTTTTCCTAATATTCAACCTAAACCTCCCCTGGGGCAACTTGAGGCTGGTTCCTTGTGTCTTATTTCTTATTACTTCTGTGAAGAGACTGAAGAACCAAAATCTTCCCTTTTACTTTAAAAACAAAGACAATTATGCAGCATTTAGGGGCTCCAAACCAATCATACCAACCAAAGAATGAGTTGAAAACTCTCTAGCTTTCAGATAATTTTGGAATTTACTCCCCTGGGTCATAAGAGTGCCTGTAGTGTCCAAGCCCTGCAAGGCTCCCTTGACTTGTACCAGGAGAAATGTCTCCTGTGGTAACCAGAATGCTTTTTAGGTCCCTCAAAGCCTCTGGGAGAAAACCTTTCCATGGGGATTTCTGCTGTTGGCTGTGTTTGGGTAATCCAAACATGGCCATCAAAACACAGCACCCCTGGAGGGAGCATGAGCGTGCAGACTCCATGGCTTCTTGGAACCAACTCTCTGCCTAAGATGCCAACAGAACTTTGGTGGGCAAGAGAAGGGGAAGAAATAAAGACAGTTCTACAGGATCTTCTGTAAAAAGAGACTCCTCCTCCACTGTGACCTTCAGTAGAGGAGGAGATGAACAGACAATGGCTGTAAGACAAGGTGGGATGGGACAACAAGATGCTGAGAGCCACTGTTTTTGTTTGGAAGCAGGATAGAAGATGTTTTTGAGGAGAGACATCTGCTCAGACCTCATAGGAAGGGCAATGGCAATGCTCAAAGTGGCTTTTGTTGGGTTTCCTGGTTGTAGCTAGAGCATGGCTGGTGTTGACACTCTCCTAGCTACAAATGGGGCACAGCACCTACAAGGGCTGCTGTGGGGAAGTTCTCTCCATCCCAACCAAACCTAACAGACTACCTCAGGGAAGGGAGCAGGATTTGATCCCTTCTTCATGAGCTTTGAAACCAAGGTGGCTTTAAACTTATGCTTAGCTTCTTATTTAACCCCTTTATCGTTTTGATAGAAGAGTTACTTGGTTTAATTACCAGGTCACTTGTTATGGGAATAGCAACAAAATAATTTGGAGCCCCTCGCAGATGTTTCTTGGACACTTTTTGCCCCAGGTCTTCCTTCTGGTCCTCCAGCATCTCCTTGGGCTCTTCTTGGACATCGTGTTGCTCCTGCCCCATCTCTGGAGCTTGTTGATCTTCCTTTTGCAGGGGCAGTTCTGCTGTTAGCTCTTCCTGCTCTTGGTTCTGCTCCTGCAGCTGCTCCTCTGCCACCATCCCACCCAGGTCTGCTGGGTCTCCATCCTGCAGCTCCACCACTTCCACTCTTCCCTCTTCCTGGCTCTGGTCCTGCTGGGGCTTTGTCACCTCTCCTCCTCGTTCCTGCTTTGGGCTCAGAGCTCCCTGTGGCACCAGCTCCTCCACAGCCACTTCTCTCTCACCTTCAGATCTCGCCGTTGGATCTCCTTGAGTTTTTGGGGGATGCTCTCCATTCCCCAACACTCCCTCAGCTGGGTCTTGGAGGCAGGTTGCTTCTTCTGGGTGGTGACAGCCCAACTGCACGACGACCTTGATGCCAGCTCTACCTTGTCCCCCCTCCTGGGGCTGCACTCGTAGGGTTACGTGTGGCCCTTGGCCCCAGGGCTGCAGCTGGACCTGCACGGTCACTGGTGGGGGGTCCCAGCTGGGGCTGGGCTTCTGAGGCCTCACCTGCACAGTCACCTCTGGGAACTCCTGCTCCCAGCTCCTCTTCTGAGGCTGCACCTGCACGGTCACCTCCAGGGCATCCCACCCCTGCTCCACGTGGTGGGGTGCCACGTTTGGGGCTGTGTCTCCTCCTCCTCCTCCTGTCTGATTCTGCAGCTGCACGTGGACATTGTCCCCTCCCTGGGGCTGCTGACCAGGGGGTGGCAGCTGGGCTGCTGGGAGGTGGTCTTCTCCTTGCCCCAGTTGTCCTGGTAAGGAGATTTGTTGAGCTCCCTCTGGGCTTCCATCTACTTGGATCTTCTGGTCCATCTCTTGATGCTTCCTTCTGCACAACTCCCATTTTTGCTGGGGATTCTCCAAGACCCTCATCCTCCTCCTCTTCCTTTGAGGCTTGAATTCGTGTTGTAAAGGAACTGGAAAACAAAGAACAGAAGTCCAACAGCTGTCAAAAGAAAGAATTGCTCACAATAACTCCAGTCTGCATCCAGCTCTGAGGTTTGGCTCACTACAGGGAGCTCCAACCAGGTCAAACAGCTCCACCTAAAACCCTCTTTAAAGCCTGCCTCAAGATTAACCCACTGCCTCCAGGGCTGTGTAGTCATCATGACTTTGGGTAGTCATTTCTTGACCAAAAGGGTTGTCCAGGGCTGCCCAGGGCAGTGGTGGAGTCCCCACCCCTGGAGGGGTTTCCAAGCTGTGGAGATGTGGGGTGAGGGACACGGGGCAGTGGTTGGATTTGATGATCTGAAAGATCTCTTCCAACCAAACTGATTCTATAACACAAGTAAAGAAGCCACTGAAATTCCAAAGGGTTGGGGGTTTTTCCCCTACTTGTTTCAGAGGCAAACTCCACAGAAACCAGAGAACCAAGGACTCTTCTTCAGCCATCAGTGCTCTTTGGATGCAGTAGACCCAGCTGCACTGAGAAGTGCCACTTTAAGGAAAATCTCAGCAAATAAACACTAGAAACTAAATAGGATTCATCTGTATGGGGGGGAAAAACGTTTCACAGCCCAGATTATGACCTGCCTTAGCTCCAAGTCCCTCTCAGCCATGGCAACACCGAAGCTATAAAAAATGTAGGCAGCTCTATTGCTCATAAATCTGCTCTCCAAGACAACCAAAATGTTTGTTCAAAATCTGCAGGGAAAAATTAGATTCCTCCCCACCCCCACAAAACCCACATCCGTACAAAAGTCCAAATTAAATAGAGAAAACCTGAAAAAAATTAATCAATATTTGAATATTGGGCAATCCAACTCACAGGTAGTTCAGCTCTCTGCTTATATAAATAAAAAAAGAACCAACCTGTTTTTGCAGTGGGCTAAAAATAAGATTAAACTCACCCTTAATTAATAGAAGGACTATTATACTTTCTTTCATGAATCCAGATGTGGGGGTGGTGCAGAGAAAGGGCTAGTTTTAAAAAGGAGATCTGAATGCTTGCAGATAATTAATGTGTAATTGCACTAATTGGAGAGCACCATTTCTCATCTGCAATCACACTAGAAGAATTTTGTTGACTGTATGTCAACTCCAACGCCTTAGAGGCTAAAAAAAAGGGATTTTTGAAGGTGCAGGAGACCCAATGCTTAGGGAAATAGGCAGATCCCACCTCTGGAGACAAAGGATTGTGGTCATAAATTAATTATGGCATCAGCTATTACCCGTTCTGGGCTCCCAACAGAAGAATTTGTCCTTCTGGAAGAGGATTTAATGAGGGACAGCACAGAACTTGCCTTCAAACACCTCTCTGATGTCAGTGTTGACAAAAGGAAGCTCTGCCATTGCTGTCATGTCTTCACCATCCAAGTGAGGACCTGGAAGAACAATATTTGAGTGTCCCAGAAAGACCCTTCCAGCCACGTGACTGCTGTAGAACATCTACATGTGGATTTTTTCAGTCGACTCAGACTCCTTTGGGTTGAAGGGAACTTTTAAGGTCCATCCAGTCCAACCCCCCCTGCAGGGAGCAGGGACATCCCCAACTAGAGCAGGTTGCTCCACCATTTGTAAGCCCAGAGTCCTTACAGCCACTGTGTGGCTGCCCCCAAATCAAGAATTAAGGGCTCAGGATTTTTTCTGCCTGCACTCAGTCCTACCTGAGCTCCTCAGAGGTTGGGGAAGTGGCAGCATCTTGGTCCTTCAAACACAGCAACACCTGTGTGAGAGAAAAAGCAACTGGAGATCCTGAGTGCTGGCAGCATTGAGAGGGCTCCAAGCTTCTCCCCAACTCCCCCTGTCCCCCTGACCTTTGCCAAGTCATTGAGCCCAGGGGACAACACCAAATATTTGTCCACTTGAAACAAGCTCCAAAGCAAGGCAGGCAGCTGAAGACCACAGTCTACATAAATAAGAAGAGTTCCTGCTCTTGTAGCACTTAACGACCCCTGAAATATGCTTTTATGAACTCCTGAAATGAGCTGGAAGACCATCCACCCACACCCAAACCTTTAACTATGAGGACAGCTCTTTCTTCAGAGAAATTTATTCCATTTTCAGCTGTTTGACAGAGCTCATGCAGACACCTCCATCCCAACCAGCAGCTCTGTCACAGCAAATACAAGCTCCAACAGGAGACTCTTCCCACCCTCAGTCCCATGCCAAAGTCCAGAGAGAGGTAGTCACTGGTCATCACCCTTGATCAAAGGGGCCCAGAAACAGCCAGAAGGAACCTTGGCCTGTCCCATGTAGGCAGGACAGAGCCAGAGATTTCTATTTACCTTCTGCTGCTTCTCACCTGCTCAATCTCATCAGCTTGGAATCAAATGCCCAACGTGGGTGACCACAAATTCTGTTGCTCTAAGCTTTTAATTCTTCTAGAACTTAAATTCCAGCCCTGGTCCCAGCTACCCATGGAAGTGGTTGAATCCTCACCCCTGGATGCATTCCCAAGCCATGGAGATGTGGTGCTGAGGGACATGGTTTAGAAGTGGACTTGGTAGAGCTAGGTGAACGATTGGACTCTATGATCTTTAAGGTCTTCTCCAACCTGAATGACTCTGATTTGATGTGAAACAATTCCCCTTGGCCCAACTGGCTGCACGGGTGGTGTTCAACCACCACCCCATCCCTGGAAGCCAAGCAAGGTTTGCTTCTACCCAGAAATGGGATTTGCACTTGAGGGAAGTGCCCCAGGAGACTGTGACTGGGTAATGCTGCCTCAATGCCTCTGAAGGAGGATGTTGAACACTGCCACAGCCACCCTGCCTCACACCAGAGAGCCTCCAAGTGGAAAATGAGCCCTGAGAGCAGCTTCCACACCTTTCTGCTTCAGCAGGTAGGGCAGAAGCTCCTCAGTGGTGTGACAGGGATGGGGAAGGTTTGCCAAGGTCCTGCTCAAGCCTAGGCACCTGCCCACTCTGATAATTCATGTTCCAAAGATCTGAGCGGCTGCCTGGGGCCTCAGTGCTCCCCCCATTCCTCTGGCCAGTAAAACCATCAGCTTGCTGGAATAATCTGATGGACCTGAGGCCAAATGGATTGGGAGCAAGCACTGCTGGGTGCAGCAGAAGCCTCTCTCTAGTCCTAACCCATGCCTGAAGCATCCCACTCACTCAGCCATGGTAGAGAACTAGTCACACATGTTACTCCCCCCAATTTTATGAGGCCACCAAGCCTTATTTCCCCACAGAAACAACTCCATGCCTTGCAGAGCACATCTCAGACAGATACCTGGGTGATTTTCTTCTTAAGATGCCTTCCCAGCAATCAACTCCCCCACTATTAAGTAGGAGAAGAGGAAGCAGCAGGTCAAGGAACCTGCCATAAATACTCCTAGAAACAATATTTCTGGATGAAGCTGCATCATCTCCTAAGTCATCACAGTGTGCCACAAAAATCTGTCCATTCTATTCCCTATCAATTAAATCTGAATGAAGTTAGATGAGGAGAAAGCACATGGAATGCACTGGGCACAAGTTCCTCCTCCTTTCCAGCCATAAGAGTGAGATTTTGCTGCAGTTGACAAGAAGCAGGAACTGGAGAACCACGTTGAAACACCAACAAGCCATCCCTACAATATTTCAACTAGGGAAGTTGTTCTGCTGAGACATTTTAACCCTGTCTCATCTTCTGTTTTGCTAGAGATTTAATACAGGGGGAGGAGGAGGAAGCCTGAAGGTGGGAGGACACAAGTAAACAATGGGGATCAAGAGATCAAAGCCATCAGTGTCCCCATCTCTGTACATAGAGGTTCTCCACTACCTAAACCCAACCCATGGAGAGTGGAGAACGTCCCCCAGTTGCCTGGTTGTGTGTGGGGCATCCCCCATCCATCAGGAGGCACTGAGCTTAAGGAGGTTCCAACAGCCCTGAGGCCAAGGAGCAAGTTGGAAGGTGAAAAGGGAACCAGGAGCTATGAACCAGGCAATATTTAGGAGGAAAGGTGTCCAAGGCAGATACACCCACCCTCCACAGAGCCAGCAGGAGCTTCACCAAGCTGCTTTACCCAGAGTGGCTCATTAGGATTCAGCACAGTCAGACCACACTGAAGGAATCCCAGAGCACAGATGAAAGATCAGGAAGGCTTGACTGCTCTTTTATGATCCCCCATTAACATATCTTCACGTGGGGACAGTCCCAGCCTTTCACAGGAAGCATGGAAGACACTGTGGCCACTCTTCTCCACCAGGCAGTGGTGGGCTTGGAGGAGGAGTTCAGCCAACGTTGCTCCTCTGAAGTGGAGAGCAGTTGTGAGCTCTCACACAACACGTAGCTGGCTCTATTAGCCATTGTTTAAAACCCCATAATTAGGAAAAAAATGTTAGGCATGCAAGATAAACCATCCTCCCTCCCATCAAACACCTCCTCTGGGAGCTCTAGAGACTAGACACTCTGCTGGATGGTGTTACAGAAGTCTCTTTAGACTGCCTCAAAATTAGACAATGGTGCCACGTTCCCAGCTCAGAGCCATAAACCACGTCCCAGTCACTGCTTTTCCTCATGAAGATCTGAGCAGCCATCCCACAGCAATTAGATTTGAGGCTATATGGGTCTTCTAGGGAGAAGAGGGAGATATTCTGGACCACCTTAGCTGGTTTAAATCCTAATCCCTGCTCTTCTCCCACCTCCAAGTGGGGCAAAACTCAAGATCCAACTCATGGAGCCACAGCAGTCTGCATTTCAAAGAGCATCTTTACACTCCCTAGAATGAAGCTGGTGTTGGCCAAGATAAATTTGAGATCATTTGCATGAGATAATCAGTTAGCACACACTTGATTTGTGGCAGGGATGTCATCTATGCAAACAAACATCACTCTTCAATCAGTTCTGATGCAGGAGACACTGTCAGTACTTCCAGGGGACCTTATCAGGAAGCTGGGGATGGACTTTTGAGCAGGGGCTGTTGGGACAGGACAAGGGGGGATGGTTTGAAGCTAAAAGAGGGAGATTTGGACTGGAGAGAAATAAATTGTTGACCCTGAGGGTGGTGAGCCCCTGGCCCAGGCTGCCCAGAGAGGTGGTCACTGCCCCATCCCTGGAACCATCCCAGGGGAGGTTGGACACAACTCTGAGCACCCTGCTCTAGCTGGGGATGTCCCTGCTCCCTGCAGGGGGTTGGACTGGATGAGCTTGAAAGGTCCTTTCCAACCCAAACCCTCCTATGATTCTAGGAAAACACCAGACCTGAAGTAATAATTAGAAGGGATGAGGTTAGACCAGCACACCTCCTGAAGATCCCTACACAGGATGGATCCCTCTTCCCCAAGGGCTTCTGTCCTCATTTCAAGCCCCATCGTGTGTCCCAAGCCAGGCTGTGGAACTCCTCTTCACACCAGAGCCTCCCACTGTGGATTTGAGGCAGCACAGGCCAAGCACTGCCCCCCTCACTCCATCAGAGGGAAATTCTGGTTGTATTTGCACAGAGCCCATTATCTCTGCCATATTTCACCAATCAGAACACTGTCTGCTTGCCAGCTATCAATTAAGGAGATCATTTTTAATCAGAAATAGGGTGCATGACATCACCTCAGCCTCCACGATGTTCATTAGTATCCAACCACAGCCCTTGTCTACAATCTCCAGGGTTTACTCAGGGGACTAATGGCTCTTCTCAAGTCCCCCCACTGGGAACAACAAATATAGATTATTTGCTGCTTTAAAATGAAATTCTTCTCCAAGTAGGCAACAATACCTTGAAATCTCCATCTGAAGTGACTGAGTCCCCAGACTTGGAGAGAAACATCCCATCTGAACAGCCCAGGCTTCACTACAAGTGTCCCTTTGTGTGTGTTTCCAAACCAGGCATTGTCCACAAAAACCTGCCTGGATGCCATCCTGGGCATCCCTCTAGAGGAGGCTCAACCTGATCCTCTGCAGAGGAACCTACCTGAGGGACTGGAGGAATCATCTCTTTAAGCCCATCACATAAATCACCACCTCACCTTATTCCTTTATACTTGCATGAGGAGTGGAAATCATTTTAAGGCAATAAAACTCCACCTATTTTATGTCCCCTTTAAACCCCAGCTGTTCTTCAAATAAAGAATAAGAAATTTTCATCTTAAAGGTCTAGCAACTAAGTTTAATTGCCCAAAAGATGTGGTAAGAGGCACTGGGTTTGACACCATACATTATACATAGAGTTTCATCCTCATTCCTGGCTGTGCATTAGCTTGAAGAGTATTTTAGTCATGCAGAACTCAAGTTATGAGAGAAAAATTTAGACTTTTGCTATTTAAACCAGAGCTTTCAGTCAGCAGCTTCAAGATTTCCCTGCAAAGCAACTCCCCTAACCCTTTTCTGCTGCTTTATGGAAGCTTTTGAGACAGCATTGCCCATTCTTCACTTGGAGCAACCTAACAACAAATACCTGCCTGCAGACCTGGATCTTTTCCAACCATCTTTAAGAATCCATATTACTCATTCCTCCTTGGGAATTCTTTTTTATAGGCATGTTTAATAAAATTGATCTTGTGCATTGGTGCCTCTGATCAGCACCAAGCACTGACTCACAGCTGGGATATGGGGTTTTTTTCCACCAAGCAGAGCTGTGCTTCTGCAGAGTCACACTCCTGGTGCAGCTCAGCCTGTGCTGAGGGACTGCAGAGAGGAAAAGCTTAGGGGGGGTTGTTTTCTCCCCCCTCTCCAGCCTCTCTACCTGCAGGCTTCAAAGGAGAGAGCAGCAAAATCAACGTGCACGGTGCAAGAAAAGGCTCCTGTGTCAATAAGGAGCTCCCATTATGCCTTCTGTTGGAGGCACACAGATCCTCCTTCCCCAGCTGACAGCACAGCCTCTGAGCAGGGGGATGGAAACGGTGACGTGAGAGGCAGCCAGTGGAAAGACAGATGGAGGCAGAGAAAGAAAGATCCCAGCAGTTGGCAAAGCTCCTCTTGCATTTCACATTCATCTGCTCGCCACATTTAGACACAACGACTCTTCCCAGCACTCCAGCTCTAGAAGAATGGGGTTTTTTTTCCTCCTCCTCAGCAGCAGGTGGTGTTGGAGACCCAGCCCCACCCAGCACAATAACCCCGTGCTGCTCATCTGCACCTCCTGTGAAAGGCAGAACTAGTAACACCCCCTGTGGTGGAGCCACACAAGCATCAGGTGTAGATTCCACTCCATTCCTACCTGGCCTTGGTGTCCTGTGCACCCAGAGAAGAAATTGAGTAGAGGAAAAGACATTTCTGAACCTCCCCTGTGAGCAAGGAAGGAGTTTTCTTCTCCAGCTGAAGAAGGGTAGAAAGAAAACAGAATTATCCCCAAAAGTCCCTTCTTGAGTCACTCCAAAATGATGCCTGTGGAATTTCCTGGGTACTTTTTTTCCTTTTTATTGTGTTATGAATTTTTTGTGTTTTTTTTGTCGTTGGGTTGAGGCTGAGGCCAGACTTTTGGTGGCCAGCAATAGCACAAGGGGCCATGGGCACCAATTACAACCCAGGAGGTTCCACCTGAACAGGAGGAGAAACTCCTTTGGTGTGAGGGTGCAGAGCCTGGAGCAGCTGCCCAGAGAGGCTGTGGAGTCTCCTGCTCTGGAGAGATCCCAAAAACTCCTGGATGTGACCCTGGGTGAGCTGCTGGAGCAGGGGGGTTGGAGGAGATGATTGAACCTCCCCTGTGAGCAAGGAAGGAGTTTTCTTCTCCAGCTGAACAAGGGTAGAAAGAAAACAGAATTATCCCCAAAAGTCCCTTCTTGAGTCACTCCAAAATGATGCCTGTGGAATTTCCTGGGTACTTTTTTTCCTTTTTATTGTGTTATGAATTTTTTGTGGGTTTTTTGTCGTTGGGTTGAGGCTGAGGCCAGACTTGTGGTGCCCAGCAACAGGACAAGGGGCCATGGGCACCAATTACAACCCAGGAGGTTCCACCTAACAGGAGGAGAAACTTCTTTGGGGTGAGGGTGCAGAGCCTGGAGCAGCTGCCCAGAGAGGCTGTGGAGTCTCCTGCTCTGGAGAGATCCCAAACCCTCCTGGATGTGACCATGGGTGAGCTGCTGGAGCAGGGGGTTGGAGGAGATGATCTCCAGAGGTCCCTTCCCACCTCCCCATGCTGTGATCACTACAAAAGCTGTTACTTAGACTGCAAGTCAAATAAAACCTACCCCCACCATGTTGTGATCGCTACAAAAGCTGTTACTTAGACTGCACATCAAATAAAACCCTTGTATTGATTTTTTTTCTGGTTTCTGTTAGCAGAAGACACTGGGAGGGAACAACCCCTCAGTGTAGGCCAGGAAGGAACCACCCACAGCCTCTGCAGCTTTCTTGGGGTGGGTTCAGAGAGGAGCCAGTGGCAGGAGAAGGGAAGGTCACCTCCACCTGCCTCCTGGCAAGGTGCTGCAAGGAAACTCAGCTCTGCTGCACAGGCTTAGTTTGGTTCTACACGATGTTTTATTAACCCCACCACACCCCCAGGGCCACCAGTTTAGGATGACCCAGCTGAATGACAGGCTCAGTTCTCAGGTCAGTTGTCCAACCCACTGAGCTGCAGAAGCAGCAAAGCACAGAACTATAGAATCATTTTGGTTGGAAGAGACCTTTAAGATCACCTCCAACCCTTCCCCCAGCCCTGCCAGGTCCCCACTGCCCCGTGTCCCTCACCCCACATCTCCACAGCTTGGAAACCCCTCCAGGGGTGGGGACTCCACCACTGCCCTGGACAACCCTTGCTCCTAACATCCAACTTAAACCTCTTAAGGCCATTTCCTCTTGTCACTTCAGAGACCTCTGCAGAGCTTTCCTCCTTTCCAGCCCTCATCTTCATCAAATAAGCACCACATGAGGACATCCCAGGGGAGAGATATCTGACCATGAATTCCCAAATGCAACAGCTCAAAACTGACCTCTCCCTGCAGCCTATTAACCCTGTCCCCTCCCCTCAGGGGTGAGGATCAACCACCATGTGCTGAGACCCTTCTGCTGGCTGGAGTTCTGGACACAGCCACGACTTGCACAGCATCTATTGGAAGCCATCGAGGCACAAACTTGCCAAGAAAACAGGAACAAATTGGCTGCTTTGATGTATTTCATGATTGTTGAGTCTTCAAAGACAAGACAAGGCTGAAAGATAAGATAACTTCCCCTTGAATGAAACCTTCATTTGTCTGGAATCCTCTTGGGGTTGGAGAACAGCTCTGGGTGTATATTATGCAAACAATTCTTACATGCTGTGGCTTGTGCAGCATTTCAGAATTACTGTAAGTACTGACTACCCTCCCATCCAAAGGTAATATGGCAAAGATCTTGGAGATATCTCATCTTCTACAGCTGAATTTCTCCTGTGCACTCAGAAGGAGTTTGGATACCCACAGAAGAGGCAGGTTTTGGGTGGGGCTGCCACCTCCACCTCAAGGGTGGCACATCCCAACACACAGGAGGATGGCAAGGGCATGAAGAGGAACTTTTAGTGCTTGCTAGATGAGCTACTCCATGGAAGAAAAAAGAAATGAGAACTTTTGGAAGAGCAAACTGGTTTCTGTACAAGTTCCACCAATGTTACTCAGGAGCATCCACAGGAAATAACAATACCTATTGTTATGGGAGGCCATGCAGAGGGAGGGACCTTCCCAGGCTTGAGAGGTGGGCCCATGAAGCTCAACAAGCCCAAGTGCAAGGTCCTGAACACCCCAAACACAACTACAGGCTTGGCAATGGATGGATTGAGAATGAAAAGCTCAACGTGAGCCAACAGTGCACAAGTGGAGGCCAGGAAAGCAAACGTGCCCTGGGCTGAGCCAACAGAAGCAGAAAGGTCAAGGGAGAGGATTCTCCTCCTTTTCTGAGGCCACTCTTGGAGAACTGTATCCAGCCCTGGAGCCCCTAGCACAACAGGGACCTGTTGGAGCAGGGCCAGAGAAGGTCACAAGGATGGTCCAAAGGCTGGAATCCCTCTGCTGGGAGGGCAGGCTGAGAGAGTTGGGCTTGGTCAGCCTGGAGAAGGCTCTGGGGAGACCTTCTGGTGGCCTTCCAGTATGAGGGGAAGCCTACAAGAAAGGTGGAGGGGGACTTTGCACAAGGGCTTGTAGAGACAGGCTGAGGGGAGATTTGGATTAGGAATTAGGAAGAGGTTCTTCTTCTGCTTTGAGTTTTGCTCTGTCATGGAGAAGAAAACCAAAGCCATCCTCTGAACTGCCCCAAAGAAGTGTAAAAAGTTAATTACAGGAGCTGTTTGGTCTTTTTGGGGGTTTTCAGGAAGCAGTGATTCACTTTTCTGTATGAAGGAGGCACGAGGGGGACAACATGAAGCTATAAACACTCAATTGCTGAGCAAGGCACAAGATCATTAAGAGCTATGAAAACTGCCCCATCTCCTTTATTCCTTTTCCTTCTGACCATCAAGTTTCAGAGAATAATTGAACCATTCCATCAAAATCCTGGCGTAGATGAAATCCCTGCCAAGGATAAACCAGCAGTGATTGCTTGTAACAACAAGCAGCCTCAGAGCCACTTCAGAAGCAGGGAATAATCCCAGAACCTCCAAAACTGGGCCCTGAATGAACAAGCAGCTGCACCACCAGGCAAGGAGGAGACAAAAAGCATTCAGCTTCAGAAGCCATTCAAAGAGATCAAGAAGAGCCATCCACTGTCGTTGATCTATTTAAATTCATGAGCTCGTATTTGGAAACATGGAAAAGAGCTGCAGGAAGATCAATCTCTTTGAATTAAGTCTGAGAGAGACGTTTCTCTTTTGATAGCCTGCTCCACATCTCAAAGCAGCCTGACACCCTAATGAGCAACATCAGGGTGAGGAATAAAGAACAGCACGAGACTCGTGGTGAAGAAAGGAGCCTTGAAAAACAACCCTCTGGGCTGGGAGATGGTTGGGTTTGAGGATGAGGAATACAGCCTGAGTGTGTGTGTACATACACAGGGGTATTTACACCCCCTAAACATGCTTTTCACTCACACACAGACTCTTGGTGTGTATCAACATTAGAGGATAAATCAGCTCAATCATTCCTTAGCTGTGGAAGCTCTTCACGGATCCATATGTTGCTTTGCTAACAGGAAGGGAAGGCATCTGACAGAGCCCAGCAAGCACCCAGCCCTGGAGGACTCCAAGGAGGACCCCCCAGTCCTCTCTGCAGGTGAGAGCAAGCAGAGGAAGGAAACTTTCCCCCCCTCAGCTTCCCAGAGTGGCACAAGCCCCACAGCCACACTAAAGCAATTAGGAAGCCCAAAGAATGTCACAGCAGACAGAATCCTAAAATAGTTTTGGTTGGAAGAGACCTTTAAGATCATCCAGTCCAACCATCCCCCAGCTCTGCCAGGTCCCCACTGCCCCGTGTCCCTCACCCCACATCTCCACAGCTTGGGAACCCCTCCAGGGGTGGGGACTCCACCACTGCCCTGGGCAGCCTGGCACAGCCCTGGGCAACCCTCCAGGGGAAGAAATTGTTCCTCAGGGACAACCTCAACCTCCCCTGGAGCAGCTTGAGGCCATTTCTTGTCTTGTCCCTTGGGAGCAGAGCCCGACCCCCCCCTGGCTCCAGGCTCCTGTCAGGAGCTGTGCAGAGACAGGAGGTCTCCCCTGAGCCTCCTTTGCTCCAGGCTCAGCACCCCCAGCTCCCTCAGCTGCTCCTCCCCACACTTGGCCTCTAGACCCTCTCATCAGCTTTATTGCTCTTAGGACACACACTCCAGCCCCTCAAGGTCCTTTTTGGACTGAGGGGCCCAAAATTGACCCCAGGATTTGAGGTGCAGCCTCCCCAGTGGTGGTCCCCATGGGGACAACCCCTGCCCTAGTCCTGCTCCAAGCTGGAGTGCTGACTGCATAGCCACGTGGAAAGGAGCCAAGCTGTGCTTCAGAGGGTCATCCCAGGGGTGAAAAGGAGCAGCAGCTCCAGACAGGCTCTCAGAGGAGCAGGGCAGAGCAGGCAGCCAGGTGTCATCAAGGGAGAAGAGCAAAAGGATGTCCTCTCCCCATCACACCTTACCCCAGCAGCACTCCCCAGTCCCTCAGCACCACGACACCCCTCAGAGGGGGTGACACACCCTCAGCTCCAGGCCACCCCCCTCAGCCATGCTCCCAAGACAAGCTAGACCTAAATTTCCAGCCCTCATCTCCCCTTCTTGGGCCAACAGGAGATTTCTTGGAGGTGCCATCAAAACCAGATGCCCCAACTAAAGGACAACCTTAAGGCTGAGAGAAACTTCACTGTCCTATTTTTTTTCCCCCCTTTTTTTTTTGGAAAGCATCATGACAACAAACACTAAAGCACCAAATGAACACACACACGAGTTACAA
Source organism: Merops nubicus (assembly GCF_000691845.1). Lineage (NCBI taxonomy): Eukaryota > Metazoa > Chordata > Aves > Coraciiformes > Meropidae > Merops > Merops nubicus. The sequence continues at coordinate 36,658 of NW_008610435.1, read as the reverse complement.
ATAATTGGGGCACTTTTGTCATTGACTATTCCCAGGGGTAGCAACTTATTAGACCCAGAGTCAGTTGGCAACACCTTAAATTTAGGTTATTATTCAAGCTGCAGCTCTTTGAAGACCTATTAAAGGCAACAACAGGACAGCCCAGCATACTAAGCAGCTCCATCTTAGAAGGTCAGGGTCCTACAAACATGAAGGAGTCACTTGGTCTTCAAAGCTCATTTACTCCGTGGGCAGATAGCAGTTAAATCCATTTTTTTTCTATTTTAATTCTATTTATGCTGAATTTCCCCTCCTCTTTTTAAGGGGAGGCAGACCCAGTTCAAATCCACGTGGGTTCTGCTCCTCTTGGGCTCACTTCAGCATCACAAACAACCAAACAAAACAAAAAAATGAGCCCAAAGACTTAAAATAAGACAGATATAAAGAATTTATAGTGTGGATGCAGAGCAGAGTGCTGCCTCCTCCTAGAGAGGCCAACACTAATGGCCAGCACTGTAAGATGTTTTCTACCTCCAGGAACACATTTCAAAGGGAGATTCCCTTCCAAGTAAAAACAGGGTCATAAAACACAAGGCAGAGGCACAATAAAAGCCCACAAAGCAAACATGCTGAGCAATTAGGCTCTCTGCATATAATAACTGCATTTTACTGCCTAATACTGAGGGAGCTCAGACCACAGCCTCCTCTGTCTCCTCTCTCCAAAGCCACAAAGCCCATTTTTTAAGCCTTTTAGCTGGAGCCATAACTCCTCTGCACAGCACATTTATGTAACCAGCTCTTGGTCTTTAAAAAGGCCACGTTTAGTCAGGAAAAGTTATAAAATAAAAATTAGCTAGCTGCTTCTTTACTCACCTGCTCATAGCAACGCTTAAAACTCACCCAGGAATCCTTGCAATGAAATATAGTGAGCAGCAAGACCTAGAAAAACTCCCCACACCTCAAATCTTTCTCCAAAACTCCCCCTTTCCTCCTGGGCTGGGCTTTTATACCCAATCCAAATCCCACCTCTGAGCCTTCCTCAGGTCCTGGCCCCACCTGCACCTGTGGTGAAGGAAGAGGTCGTTGAGAATCACAAACCAAAAACCCAACTCAAAGCTGAGCTCCTACAAGTTGGTGCTAATCTGGTAGGTGGGGAAAGCAGGGGGGCAGAGGTGGATGGAGCTGAAACATCAAGTATTTTGGAGGAGATTTAGTGCTCCAGCCTGTCCTCTGGTGCAGAAGACCTGAAGCTCTTGGACACTCTTGGCAAGTGTTAAGGACTAAATGCCTGGGGCTGGTGGTGACCTAATTGGATAAAAGCTTCTCCTTGAGCATCCTCTTTTCATTCCTTCTCTTTATCCCTGTGCATGCTTTGAAACCTACTCAGGAGACACTTTTGGTGGCATTTAGAGAGGAAGACAAGCCAAGAAGGTGCACGATAAAGGTTTTTGGGGGATTTAGTGTGTTGTTTCTAAAGGGAGGGGTGGGATGGATTTGAGCCAAGGCTTTTCCAGCCTTGAGAAGTTCATCAATTGACTGGTATCAAATCTGTGCAAAGCAAATCAAATCTCTAGGCAAAGCAAAGGGCTTAAGCAGAGCAGAGAGGGTTTGGGTAATGATTCTTGGAGGGGGAGCCTGACCTTTGAGAAGGCAAAGCACCAAAGGATGGTGTTGCACAACTTGCTGGTACTAAGTAATGTGATTTAATCCTGTCTCAAAGGTAGAATGCAGGTTGTGCTGAAAGGGACTATCAGGTCTTGGACTATAAACCCTGCTGATAACTCTCTTCGTTGTCTCTTCAAGCCTTAATATATTTTTTAATCATCAAAGTGAAGTTGTTTTAAGTCACAATAATGTTATTGCTGCATACTGCTGGGGAGTGTTTTTTAAAAGCTTTCATTCAAGCTTTGTCATGGGTGGAATGAGAGATGGATTAACCAGGGAAATGGGAAGGTGCTGAAATCTTCTGACATAGCATAGCCAGAAACCAAGACTAGTTATTTTCTCCCCCTGAGTAAATAAAGTTATTGAAGGAATGTGTCTGTATTGGGAGGCCCAGCTCATTGCTGGAGGTCAGAGATGGGTCTGGGTGTTCAAAGAGGGTCAATGAAGCTGTTGGGGAAGGGTCTAGAGGCCAAGTGTGGGGAGGAGCAGCTGAGGGAGCTGGGGGTGCTGAGCCTGGAGCAAAGGAGGCTCAGGGGAGACCTTCTGGCTCTGCACAGCTCCTGACAGGAGCCTGGAGCCAGGGGGGGGTCGGGCTCTGCTCCCAAGGGACAGGACAAGAGGAAACGGCCTCAAGTTGCCCCAGGGGAGGTTGAGGTTGGAGCTGAGGAACAATTTCTTACCCAAAAAGGGTTGTTGAGCTCTGGAGTAGGCTGCCCAGGGCAGTGGTGGAGTCCCCACCCCTGGAGGGGTTTCCAAGCCGTGGAGATGTGGGGTGAGGGACACGGGGCAGTGGGGACCTGGCAGTGCTGGGGGAATGGTTGGATTTGATGATTTCAAAGGTCTCTCAAGGGATGTCTCCTGTGAAGGAGTCTGCAGCACTAGTTCTGGGCACTCTCCTCCTTGCCAGAGATGAGGATGCAACCAGCAAATGCCACTGGATGACCCATGTGGTGCTCAGCCTGGTCGCTGGTGACACAAACCCCCCAGGGTGAGATAAATCTTTAGGGAGCTGATGATCATGGGAGGATGAAGGAGATCCTCACTGTTGGAGCTGAGATGAAGCTGGATGTGCTCCTGCTCTTCAGGTGGTGGTTGGTGTGACCTTATTCCAGCCACTGATGGGAGCCAAGTGATGCCTCCTCCCCTGGTTCCCTGCTGGGGCTGTGCATGGGACCCTGACCTTGGGGTCCCACCTGAGCTGTCGCTGGAATAGCTCCCTGGGCAAGTGAGATGTTCAGGCAGATGTTTTGTTGGGTGTTGTTGCTTTGTGAAGTTGGGTTATGATTCCTTTATTAACCTTGTAGATGAATGGGTCCAGAGGAGGCCACAAAAAGGGTCTGAGGGCTGGGAGCCCAGCAGGAGAGAGTTGGGCTGGGGCAGCTGAGAGGAGAAGGCTCCAGGGAGACCTTCTGGTGGCCTGACAGGTCTTGCAGGGTCTGGCAGAAAGCTGGGAGGGGACTTTTGAGCAGGGGCTGTTGGGACAGGACAAGGGGGGATGGTTTAAACTCAAAGAGGGAGATTTAGACTAGAAAGAAGGGAGAAATTTTGGACACTGAAGGTGGTGAACCCCTGGCCCAGGTTACCCCATCCCTGGAACCATCCCAGGGGAGGTTGGACACAACTCTGAGCAACCTGCTCTAGCTGCAGATGTCCCTGCTCCCTGCAGGGAGGGTTGGACTGGATGACCTAGACAGGTTGGGTCTTTTCCAACCCAACCCAGCCTAGGACTCTGAGCATCTGAAGCAGGAAGGGTTCATCTGTGTCCCTAGCCTGGTCACAGCCCAGCTAATCAGCCTCCTATTAGTGCCTGCTAATGAAGTTGGGTGCCTGCTGTGTGGGCAGAAGGCACTCGTGGCTTCAGGAGCCACCAAGGGGCAGCCTGGTGGGCAGGGAGAGGTTGTCCTGGGACACGTCTGTGTCTCAGAAACCCTCTGCAATTTTCCAATGCTCCTAAGAAACAGAAAACATACCTGAAAGGCTTTTATTTTTTAATTCAATAGTGCTGAATTTGGACTCGATGTGCAATAAAATATGTTTATGATTATCTACATGGGATGCTCTAGAATTGAAGCACTGGCTGAAGACTCATCCTGCCCCCATTGTGTGCTGTCACTCGAAAAGCTGACTCAATTACAACTTCAGAAAGGTGGCTTTTGTTCAAAGAACCCAACAACAGCGTTGGAAGAAAGGGCTTCTGCTCCTCTGTGGTTTTAGGTTTGAATGAGCTACGTGGGATGTCCTCCAGAAGCCTGTAATGATGAGCTGTTTTGTTGTGCTGCCTTTTGAAAACTGTTATCAGAGCAATGCTTGCCTGGAGAGAGTGTTTTCAAGGGGAATCTCTGGCTTTTGTGTGGAAATTGTGTGCCCTTTACAGATTTGATACCTTCCTCTACCATTTACAGCTGCTGGGGGGGAAGGTTTAATCTCAACAACCGTTAACCTTTCGAAACCCTGGGGTGGAGAAACCTGTTCACAGGCAGCTCGCTCCTTCTAGGAGATCTTTAGGGGTTGGCACATCTGGTGCCTGAGCTGCTACTTTTCAGCCCAGCCTCTGCTGGGCCCTGGCTGGGAGGAGGTCAACACTGAGCCCCAACTGCTCCTCTTGGTCCTCAGGGCAAGCGTGCAGGAGCAATGGATGGCAGATGGCACTTAGCTGTGACCCAGCAGCCTCTCTTTTTGCAGAGAGGTTTGATTGCTTCTCCAGCAGCAGACACAGGGCAGGGTGGGTTGGGGAAAGGCAGGTCCTGCTTGGTGACCTCCAGGGGTTGGAGCCAGGGGGGGGTCAGGCTCTTTTCCCAAAGGACAGGACAAGAGGCAACAGCTTCAAGTTGCCCCAGGGGAGGTTTAGGTTGGACACGAGGAACAGTTTCTTTCCCAAAAGGGTTGCCCAGGGCTGTGCCAGGCTGCCCAGGGCAGTGGTGGAGTCCCCACCCCTGGAGGGGTTTCCAAGCTGTGGAGATGTGAGGCAGTGTTGGGGAACAGTTGGACTCAGTGCTCTTCAAGGTCTCTTCCAACCTAAATGTTCCTATGATTCTCTGGTGCTCTACATTTAGGGATTCCTGTGGTTTGAACATTTGGGCACGAGCCTGGACCTTCATCTCCTCCAGATGTCCAACACCAAGTACCCTTTGCAAGATGCCTCGTGGAGATGGGCTGGAGGGATGGTGGTGTTGGTGTGGAGCCTTCTCCTTGTCCCACTGAGTGCTTCTGCAGCCTGTGTGGAAGTGCAATCAGATCCTCCCCATAGCTTGATTTAAGCAGCTCTGCAAGGGATGAAAGAATCCTTTCTGGTTTTTAGCTTCTGGAAGTGGCCAGAACCTCCACAACAAAACCCACTGGGGATCTAGACAATGCTAACGTGATTGCCAAGCAAGAATTAGGGGACAAAAACCCCTTTTCTAGCCCTGAGAAGCATATTCATTTCTTCATCACACCCTTGAGGGACCATCCTTTGGCAACCAGCTGCTTGGGAGCTGCAGCCAGGAGAACCTGGTGGCTTTCCACCTTCGAGTCCATGCTCAGAGTGCTCCTCAGGGCACGTTCCCTTGGGTCATGTTGGTCTCCTTTGATGAAGAGGAACATCTTCATGGTCCTGTGGGCAGGCTGGGCAGCCACCTCCTGCCCTGATGGAGAGCTGCAGGTGGGTGGGGATACAGAGAGAGAAGAAATATCTAGGATTTATTAGATATTTTCTTTTGAAAGACCCTTAAATCCTGGGATGCTGCTTCAAACAGCCCAAAAATCAGCTGGGGAGACCCAAGAGTTAATTTTTTTTCTGGCATGGTCTCTCTCTGAGGGGTATCATTCTTGATTCCTCCAGCTCCTGAAGGATAATTGGGCTGCCTGCTCCATCTCAGCTCTGAGTGACTCCCCAGCTGCAGAAGCCCATTGATATGTGGTGGTGAGCAAATCGTTGCCTGGGTTTTTTTTCCTCTTTCCTCAGGGCTCAGCTGTTTAAAATCCACTGAATGCAAAATCACTGGTAAGTTACAATGTGGTGAAATGACTCTAATTAAAGCTTCTGGAAGGATGGCACAAGTTCATGAGATTTCATTGCAAATTATAGCTCGGGTACCTACGGTGGCAAGCGGGCGTTTTCCCTCAGCTATTCAAAAACCAGAAAGAATGGGAAGCAACCAACTTTTTCCCAGCTCAATTGCAGCCTAAGTAGCTGAAGTCTTCTGACAAGCTTTTAGCACCTCTACAATGAGACCAACCCTTAAATTACGGGTCTGAGGAGCTTCATCTGCTGGTGGGAGAAAGAGAAATCCCTCCTCCGGAAGGCTTTGCTCTGGGGCTGTTTTTAAGAGGTTGGCTGTAGCAGGCAGAAGGGTGGGCTCAGAGGGGCTCATCAAGCTTGGAGAGTCCAAGTCCTCCTGCTGCACACAGGAGCGAGGCCAACCGATGGGTTGAGTTCACCTGGATTGAGCATGGCACCCAACAGAGCTCAAGCACAGGTTGAGGTTGGACCTGAGGAGCTATTTCTACACTGAAAGGGGTGCCCAGGGCAGTGGTGGAGTCCCCACCCCTGGAGGGGTTTCCAAGCTGTGGAGATGTGGGGTGAGGGACACGGGGCAGTGGGGACCTGGCAGTGCTGGGGAATGGTTGGACTGGATGATCTTAAACATCTTTTTCAAGCTAAACAATCCTCTCAGTTTAGGAAAAATGGAAGCAGGGACAGGCTCCCCAGAGGCACTGTCCTGTTACCACCTAGAGTCATTCCAAGGAGAAAGTTTGGGAAGCCAAACAGCTGGATTTGACACTGGATAGAGATGAAGGGCAAGAAGATGACCTTCTGTAGTGACTTTGACAGCAGAAGGAAACCCAAGGGATATGTTGGCTTACTGCTGCCTAGGAGCTGGCAACCTCATGGTAAAGGACATTGAATAGAGTTATAGAACTGCTGAGGTTGGAAAAGACCTTTTAAGATCACCAAGTCCAACCATTCCCCCAGCCCTGCCAGGTCCCCACTGCCCCGTGTCCCTCACACCACATCTCCACAGCTTGGAAACCCCTCCAGGGGTGGGGACTCCACCACTGCCCTGGGCAGCCTGGCACAGCCCTGGGCAACCCTTTCAGTGAAGAAATAGCTCCTCAGGTCCAACCTCAACCTCCCCTGGTGCAACTTACCTCCCCTACCACAACCTGAAGCTGTGTCCTCTTGTCCTGTTGCTTTTTCCTTGTGAGAAGAGACTGACCCCCACCTCACTACAACTCCTTTCAACCTCCTTTGGTTCTCAAGGCTTTCTTCCAAACATGCTCCAATTCTGCACTCCCATGGCACAATGAGAGAAGGGAACCCATCTGTGCTTCGTGGCTAGCTTAAGATGAAGCAGAAGGCAGTGGAGCAACCATCTCCATAATTCTTATTGATCTCCCTCTATACTGTTGCAGGCTGGAAAGCCAAGCTATTTATTGACTGAACTTTGGAGATCAACCTCTGATGAGCTCAGCTTCCACCAGCAAATCTGGCTGCTCAGTGAAAATGCTCTGTGCTGTCAGGAAGTGTAGGTTACAAAACAGATGTCTTACAGATGTCTTTTTTTTTTCTTTAACCAATAAATTCAGGAATATTCCAGGCCAACCCTTTTGCAGCTGATGAGAAAGCAGAAGGTGTGGACACCCTTCTGAACTCACACTTCTCCCCTTTTTATTAACACAAGAGAATATCTGCTGGAGGTGGGCACAATCCACATGGACAAGAAGGGGAATATTCCAATGATCAGAAGTTCTCTGGATGAGGTCCTGCTTGCCCACTGCATTTCTCAGACCAACTCTAGTGATGCTCCTACCCTCACATGTCTTTTGGCACACGTCCTGGCAGAGTAGTGTTGTTGAAGCTCCAGCCTGGCACACTCTGGTCACAGAGGGTTCTCCCTGGGAAGCTCCAGGCATTCAAGTCTGGATTCTGCACTGGAAAACGACTTGAGGCTGAGGGACCTGCTCCTAGGGGTTGTCCCCATGCCCCCTGAGGCACAGTCTCTAGGTTCAGACACAGAAGGCGACGCAGACCTTGATGTCTCACACTCCAGAGCTTCTCAGCAGTCTACAACAAACTCTAGAAGAAAAAAAAGCTGCAAGGACAAAGTGTAGGCTCAGGTCCATCTCCTTGACCCCTTCCATGAAAGGGAACTTGTTATTGCCCTGAGAGCTTTGATCAGAAACTGGGTGGTTTGGTTTGATTTTGTTGATTCAGAAATGGATCTCCAACACCTCCTTGGATGTCTTCAGAGGAGGTGGGAATTTTCTCTAGATCCCAAGTCTACAGAGGGGTGTAACCATGAACGTTGGAGCAAGATCCATGAACTAGATACCTGGTGACTTGAGTATTGCTAGAAGTAAAGACAGGTTCTCATTTTCAGCTGCATTTTTAGTAGAGGAAGGTTTAAAAATCTTCAGAGTTCCATTCTAGGTAAAAAAAGTGGGAATTAAAAGTCAGAAGTAAAGCAGGGAAAAATAGGAAATGAAGACTAAAGTTAAAACCACCAGCAGCAGACAGGGATCAAGGTTTTTTTTGGGATCTCATAATAGGACACTCAAAGTTGCACATCCTTGACTTCAGTGTGTAACTCCAGCATCTTTTCTGCCCAGCTAACCCACCCTGAAGCTCTCCAGGCTGCTGCTTCCCCACGGCTGGTCTGGAGTGGCAAAGATACACCATCCACCTTCAATGGCCATTTAGATTCAACCATTCAGATAAAAACTCAAAGCCTGAGGATTTTCCTCCTCCAGTGAACGCCCAGGTCCCACCCCTGGGATGATCAGCCATGGAGGGACCCAACAAAACAGAACCATGATGTTCTCCCCTCCCTTTTTGGAGCTCCAATGAGGGTGTGTCAGTTCCAATGCAAGCCCAACCTTCTAAAAAAAATCCATCTCCAGTTTCTATCCCATCAAGCTGTGGTGCTAGAGAGCTGCTGGACTTCCTCTGGCATTTTCCTAAGCTGCTGAAATCCAGCAGATAAATATTGACAGGATTTTTGGTTGAGGACAGGCCCTTTTGGGGTGCCTTGTATGAGCCAGCTTAGGAACGTGCTGCCTGGAATGAAATGCAAAGTGAGAGCATCTTGGATTAACAAACATCCCTTTTAAAAATAGCTGCTTTTAATTACTGAGCTCTAAATCAGAAAGTGCAACATCAAGGGGCTGCTTTTCTCTATTGAATGTGAATAATATTTAAAAATGAGATGCCTTCTAACCCTTTAATTTACACCTTCTAGGCATGGCTCTGACTCACACTTCTGATTTCTTCTTTTTTTGTTGTTGTTGTTTTGGGCTTTTTTTCTTGCTCCACGGGTTGCAAAGACACATTTGAAAGCCTAGAATAAGTGTAGAGCCCCCATCCAAAATTCCTTGGCCAACCTCCCTCCTATTGTGAGGAATATTGTCTGCTAAGCATCCAAGACTGAGCTTTGTAAGGATGGAGTTTTTCAACCTTCTTTGTGCACTTTAAATGTCTCTTTAAAACCTGGTTTTTGTGTGTCAGGTGGTTGAAGCTTTCCTTTGTGTTGTCCCACATCAACGTTCCTTCATCCTTAGCTTGGGCACCAGAAAATGAGACAAATTCTCAGCTTCTCTGTACCCAAACCCTAGAATCTCCAAACTGATGGAGGAAAAAGGGTCTGGATGAAACGTTGCCACCACCAAGCTCTGGTATTCCCCAAAACCCAGGGGAAGGCTGTGACAATTATGTGAGATGAGCCAAGGAAAAGGCACTTTTCCCAAGACTCCTCATCCCTGTGGTGTTGCCACGAGGCTTCCTGAGATGAAGGAGATGAGTTTCATTCACAACTGGGATGAGTTCCACTCAGTCTTTACATCCCACTGGTGGTTTGTAACATCCAGTAGGTGAGTGGGGGGTTTGTTTTGTTCTTAGCTGATGGAAAAAACCTATTTCTTGACTAGAATCTTCCTCTGAAGCCAACTGAGGTGCAGAAGGGAAGTGGTGTGGGGGGTGGTCACCAACCCCTTGCCAGTCCATGGCTTGGATGGGGGAATATTTATTAAACAAACAACATGAACTTGACCTAAGGCTGACTCTGAAGTTTGATCTCTAGCAGGAAGAGCTCTCTAATGATTAAACCATGGAATTAGGCTCTGAGCTCATAAAAGCCTTGGGTGCTTCTAGCTGGGAGGCTGCAATTCTTCACTCTCGACACATGCTGACCACGATGAAATCCAAGGTCTGCTGGAGATGATTTAAAGCCCTTCCCTGAGCAAAGAGCTGCTCACAGCCAGCCTGAGGAAGGGAGAAGCACAGGAGCAAAGGCTGGACTCTGACCTCCTCAGAGGCTCGGTGCTGGAAGGAGGCACATGAGGTGACTGAAGATTCACTGAACCAGAAGGGAGAGGTCTCCAGGAAGCTGACTCCACTTTTCCCAGCTGCAGTCCACAGCAGAACAGGCAAGTCCTGGGTTTGGAGGGCTGGTTTTGGCCAGGGAATTGCAGAAGAAAGAGTGGGAATGATGCTGAGATCAGAGGCAAGGACCTGGGGATGTGTAGCCCAGCAGGGCTGTAACTCAAAGCGGGCTGTTTTCTGAATAAAAATTATTAATAATAATTCTGTATTACACTTTCTGCAATTCAGGAGTGGGGAGGGAAGGCTCTGTCAGCAGGAGAAGGGGAAAGGAGGGACATGGCTTGGACTGAGCTGGCTGAAAGGATGGGAGCATGTATCACTGGCTCTTCTCTTTCCCCTCTCTGTCCTACAAGCCTGGAAGCCTCAGAGATGCTGCCCTGCTGCAGTTGTGTGAGAGGACTCCCAAAAATGCTTCCCACTTCCTGAGCCCGAGAGAAAGGCTGTTAGAGTGCAGTGTTTGTGTTCTAATGGATCTTCAAAAAAAAAAAACCCAAATCTGTAGCTAAATATACAGCCTTTAGCATGAGCTGAGCTGGTTACAGGATGAGATTCAGCTGCCTAAACACAGATGGCAAGAGCCTGGTTGGGTGCTCGGCGCTGCCCAACTCATCTGCACGTTGGAGGCAGGCATGATGGTGCATGTGCAGGAGCTGTGGAGAATTTGGGGTTGGAAAGGACCTTAAAGAACATCTAGAGCCAAAGATCCAACCCCCCTGCAGGGAGCAGGGACATCCCCAGCTAGAGCAGGGTGCTCAGAGTTGTGTCCAACCTCCCCTGGGATGGTTGCAGGGATGGGGCAGCGACCACCTCTCTGGGCAACCAGAGGGAATCAAAAATATCTTTTATCTAGTTGAAATTTCTCCTTTTTCACTTTAAACCCACCACCTTTAGGTATTAAACTAAAAGAGGGAGATTTAGACTAGATAGAGGAGGAAATTTTTGCTGCTGAGGGTGGAGACCCCCTGACCCAGGTGGCCCAGAGAGGCAAGAGGATCCTTGCCCAAATTCAGTTTTCCAAGAGACCTGTATTTATATTCTGAGGTGTAAAACCCAAGTGAAACTTGGAGTCCTAAATATTATATTTTATTATCTGTTGATAAAGCACCACGAAGATTTTTTCAGTGCTTTATTAAAGGGTTTTAATATGGATGATTGCATACATCCCAGCCAAAAATCTCCTCCATCCCACATAGGTATTTATCTCAGCTAGCAGATTTTGTTTGCTCAGATCCAAATTAGAAAGTATTTAAAGCAGAGAGCACATCTCTAAAAATACACTGAATTTACAATGAAGCTTTAACATTCTCTTGCTACATTTCACACATCTCATTGGATTTCTGAAGAGGAAAGGTAAACACAGAAACTTCCTTCCCCAGGCCTCATGCACTGATTTGGACAATGAAAGAGGAATGTTGCTCATGTTACTGCTGTGTAGAATCAGAGAATCACTTTGGTTGGAAAAGACCTCAGAGATCATCCAGTCCAACCCTTCCCCCAGCCCTGCCAGGTCCCCACTGCCCCGTGTCCCTCACCCCACATCTCCACAGCTTGGAAACCCCTCCAGGGGTGGGGACTCCACCACTGCCCTGGGCAGCCTGGCACAGGGCTCAACAACCCTTTTTGGGGAAGAAATTGTTCCTCAGCTCCAACCTCAACCTCCCCTGGGGCAACTTGAGGCTGTTCCCTGTTGACCTATCCCTTGTCCCTTGGGAGCAGAGCCCGACCCCCCCCTGGCTCCAGGCTCCTGTCAGGAGCTGTGCAGAGCCAGAAGGTCTCCCCTGAGCCTCCTTTGCTCCAGGCTCAGCCCCCCCAGCTCCCTCAGCTGCTCCTCACCACACTCATGAGTCTTTTAGTATCATCATAAGTGTCTTTTAAGTATTGCAGGCAAGGAAGTAAAATTTGTGCCTTTTGAAATTTCTTTCTTGGTCATACAAGCTCCTATGGAAGTCCAATGGTCAGACCCAGTTGAACACAACAAGGGAGGATGGGACCAAATGACTTCTCTCTGTCTTAACAGGACTTTTTAAATCAAATTTACTTCACGTGGCCCCAAATCTTGCCAGGTTAAACTCTCACTTTAGGCACGTTTATGTTCTTGTTGATGTGTTTCAACAGCAATGCAGTCCTGGTGATGGGAAGGGCTGAAAGTGGAGTGGCTGCAGTGAAACCTGGTATTTTCCTGCCCAGGGAGAGTCCATTAAATCTTTAAATTGTTTTATTTGTTACTAAAGAAAGTCTTTGCTTAGTGTTTGGGTGTCAGAAACTAACAGAAGAAGCCCTAGAAGGAAATCTGCAGGTTTTGTAGAACTAAAATGACAGGCAGAGCTCATACACTGTTATCACTTGGTAGAGAAATGAGATGATGCATCATAAAACAGTTTTTTTTCCAGAGATTATCAATTATTTTCTCCCTTCATGTTATAAAATAATAGTTTCAAAACTCAGGGTTTAGCAAAAGGTCCTAGTCCTTATTAAAAACAAAATTAAAATCAATTTCTACATCAAAGATTTTGGGGATCTTAATCCAACTACATTATTTTTTGCTGCTCAATAGAATAGAAAAAGATTTCAGGTTGTTTGTTTGTTAAGGAAAGGGAACCAAAGAGCAGAACCCTCTTCTTCAGAATCTGAGCAGCTCTGCATGAGAGCTGTGCCACTCTCTAGGAATACCTTAGAATAAAAAAGAAATCTACTCTCAGCCCCCAAATCAACTGTATTTATTTCCACAATCACCTCTTCTTTGTTTCACACCATTTTCCTCTCCCCTTCCTTGCAGCCTCACGAAGGAGCTTTGGAAAAGGTTGGTTGTGAAAGACCTCTGTGTGTGGAGCTTATTCAACGAGTCTGTTCCTTTTGGTATGAAACAGAAAATAGATTCAAACTCGTTTCATGGAGTGGAAAGAGCAGCAATAAAAGGGAAATGATGTTTGTAAGGTGGGTCAACCTGTCCAAGAACTCAGCAGAAGCTTGTTGGGGGAAGAAATTCCATCCACGTGTCCTTTTGGCTCTGCAGGGGTTTGGTCAGACACGAGGAGAGCTCTAAATTGAGGGGTTGGGTGGTAGGTCTGGTGCCAGCTGCCCCAGGGTGGGTTTAAGGAAGGTGGCAGATGGGGCACCCAACAGAACCATCTCAGGGATGGGTTCCTGGGGCAGTTTGGATGTCTCTTTGGGAGGAATTTGGGCTGTCTCTGAAGCTGTGATGCTTGATGTGGAGTCGCCTGGGAAGCATTAGCTCATCCATGTTGAGCACACTGAGGCTTTGAAGCTGCTTGAGATCTTTAAACAATTAATTTTGGCCCATTTCCTTTGAGGAGTCAAGACAAGGCTGTGGGGGAGTGAAGTTTCTTCTGGAAGATTACACCCATGGCTATATCAAGTGGCAGAAAACCTTCCAGTCACTCCAGCCTTGGAAAATGACCATCTAATGTCTGACTCTGTGCTCATATTCTTCTACTTGGCACTGGGCAGGCTGCCCTTCAAATCCTGGGTTGAATTTTGGGTCCCTCACCTCAAGTAGGACCTCGAGACCGTGGAGATGTGGTGCTGAGGGACACGGGTCAATGGAGACCTGGCAGTGGAGATGTGGTGCTGAGGGACACGGGTCAATGGAGACCTGGCAGTGGAGATGTGGTGCTGAGGGACACGGGTCGATGGAGACCTGGCAGTGCTGGGGGAACGGTTGGACCTGATGATCTAAAAAGTCTTCTCCAAATGAACCAGTTTCTATGATTCTGTGAAAGTCCTGGGCTTGGAAGAGCCCAGAATTGTGTCTAGCCAGAATGGAGAAGGCAGAAGAACCTGGGACAGCACATGGAGCTCTGTGCAGTGTAATCACTGTCCTACACATTTATTCTGTTCTCTGTTAATAGCTCATTGTCATCTAAAAAAAAATTACTTCATTATGAACATTTTTTTTCCATTCTGTTAATCTGGGAGACTTCTACAATGAGAATTCTTCAACCCAACTCATGGAATGTTCAAAAAGCCACAACTGCTGCTCATGAAAGAGAAGAGTGGATCAAACACACGAGACAATCACACCCTGGGCTGAAGATCGTTGCAACAGCCCCTGCGTGGAGCACTGGGGGACATCCTCTGCTGGTGGTGGGACAACCTGCTGTGTCTCCTCTGGGACTTCACGTTTCTCCCTCTGCTCAGGTGGTATTGAGATATTTTTGTTTAATATGCCTTCAGAAGTGTGGGCAGCAGGTCCAGGGAGGTTCTCCTGCCCTCTACTCTGCCCTAGTGAGGACACCTCTGGAGTCTTCCTTTGTCCAGCTCTGGGCTTCCCACGTCAAGAGAGAGCAGGAGCTACTGGGGAGAGTCCAGGGGAGGCTGTGGAGATGCTGAGGGGCTGGAGCATCTCTGTGGTGGGGAAAGGCTGAGAGCCCTGGAGAAGAGAAGCCTCAGTGGGGATCTGAGCAGTGCTGAGCAAGAGCTAAAGGGCCCCGGGGGCCAAGAGGCTGGGGCCAGACTCTGTCAGTGGTGCCCAGGGACAGGACAAGGGGCAACGGGCACCAACTGGAACCCAGGAGGTGCCACCTGAGCAGGAGGAGAAACTTCTTTGGTGTGAGGGTGCAGAGCCTGGAGCAGCTGCCCAGAGAGGCTGTGGAGTCTCCTGCTCTGGAGAGACCCCAAACCCACCTGGCTGTGACCCTGGGTGAGCTGCTGGAGCAGGTGGTTGGATGAGATGATCCCCAGAGGTCCCTTCCCACCCCACCACGCTGGGGCTCTGGGATTTTATTCAATTTTTAAATACCCTCATGCTCTAGGTTAGCTGTGGGTACTGAGGCTTGTCAGAATTTGGCTCCCACCCCCCGTTGTCACAGAGCCCTTCATCTCAGGCTTTGCCCTGCAAGCAATACCCAAATTCTTCTTGCCACCAGGAGGTGATGCACAGAACCCATCCCTCCATGGACACTATTGGAACAGCTATGGATGGTCCACCAGCCCCTGTGCTCCCCAGCACCCAGCCCTCTCCATCCCTTCCCTCCCCAGTCCTCTTCATCCTCCAGCTTTGTTTCCCTTGCTGAAGGTTATAGCAAGCCACAGTGGAGAGGAGCTGGTTAATAAGCAAGATAGAGAACTAATTAAGTTTGGAAACAGGCTAACTCAATCAATCTGAGAGGAATTTTTAGGTTAGGCATTAACTGATTGCCATCCAAGCTCCTGCACGTGTCTCCAGAGCCAGTTGGGTGGCACTCAGCTCCCTGTAGATGACACGTGTTATCTTGGCACCCTATTAGGTGCCAATTGAAATCTGGTGGTTGAATTCAAGCTCCTCTTCAAAAAAAAATCTCAGGGTCTATGAATAGATGTTCAAAAAACCAGCTTCTAAGCCTGGTATAACCATGGTGACACTGGTGGTGGTTGGAATGATCTTCCACCGTTAACCTCAACACCACTTTACTCCGTGGCAACTAAATGACAACCTGGGAAGTCATCTAAGTGGTCAAGAGGGTCTGATTTTGCTTCAGGAGTGACCTTCATTGGTGAGGTTGTTGATATAAACTTGAACCAGCACAAGAATAGTCACATGGACTATTAGGAGAACAAGGGTACAGCTACTCTTGGAGAAACAGGATGAAACTCCCTCAAGATGCCCCAGGGGAGGTTGAGGTTGGAGCTGAGGAACAATTTCTTCCCCTGGAGGGTTGCCCAGGACAGTGGTGGAGTCCCCACCCCTGGAGGGGTTTCCAAGCCGTGGAGATGTGGGGTGAGGGACACGGGGCAGTGGGGACCTGGCAGGGCTGGGGGATGGTTGGACTTGGCAGCCTTGAAGGTCTCTTCCAAGGAGCAGCACAATTCTCTAGTGCAGGATGCTTTGGCAGATGCCAACTGAGGCAGTATGTTAAATGTTGCTGGTTTTGCTCACTTTGAGGGCTCCTTGAGCTGCCAGAAAGGGCCAGAAACCTGAGAAACAGGCCCCCAGGAGTTAATCACACAGGGGAATCTCAGCAACCTGCTCAAGAATGAATGAATCAGGAGGAGAAGAAAGCAAAGCATTAATGAGATGTGGAATCTACCTCACCCATCTCCCAGATCAAGGCCCTTGTAATTAAAAATGAGTTTACAGCTTTCAGTTTTCTGTCTGTGAAAGTCATCCACTCTATTTTTATCTCTGATGGTTCTTGGCAACCCATCCCAATTTTGGTCCAAAACCCTCCAGTAAATGACCTCATTAAAATGATAGCAGGATAACATACATCAGCAGAAAATGGTTACAGCTTCCACAAGGCTAATTCTCCCAATATGCCCCAATATTTTGGCAACTTGGGGCAAATGTAGGTCCAGGTGAAGGGTCTGTGCTGCCTACAGGTGTGGAAGTGTTGAGATTTATGCCCTGTTTCTAGATTTCTCCTGCTTTATGCCATCCCTTGGTTGTAACAAAGGTCCTGCTGGGGCTGCTTTTCCAAAAGCAACATTTAAAACCCAGAAGTTGGGGCAGAGCCTTCATTTTGTAGCTGTTTTTTTTAATGCCTGTGATGTGTTTCACGGGCTCAGGAACACGTGCAGCAACGTTTGGAGGTCCCAGGTCCCTTTCTGTTTACAGAAAACACCAAAAAAAACCCAACCCAGGGACGATTTCATTCACATTTCTCAGCATGTGTGACTCCAAGGGAAACGTTGCTATAAATAACAGAGCAAAACGTGGATTGCTACCAAAAGCTAAAGGTCAATTCTTCCTTCAGGAAGGAGCATTGTTGTCCCAGCAGCCCTGGTCTTGGAGCAACCAACACAGGACACCTTGGGTGTGAACTGCTCAGAAATGGGGACGTTGGGACAGCATTTAAAATATCCTCTTGTGTTTTGTGTCAGGAGGAGGACAGAGCTTTTTATTTCCACCCAGAACACACCTTCCTCTATTTTTACAGGTTTCCAGGAAGTTTTTTTAAAGGACTATAATAAAAGCTTCTTTCAGGAAATGCACATTTACAGGTTTAAACCCAAATGGCCACAGTTCTGATTATGTGAAGTCATTAAAGGGTTCTTTTCCAATTTTTTTTTGTTTTCTGGAGAATTTATTCCCTGCTCTTGACAGCCCTTTTGGCCTCAGCTGCTTCATGTCAGTGCAACCCCCCCGGGGCCCTTTGAGAAGGTTTCCCAGGGCTTAGGGAGCTCTTTTGCTGCAAGGAGTTGATGACTTCATTGAGCTCAGCACTGAAAACCCAGTGAGGTTTCCTCCTGATCACACCTTGCACTAACCCAGCCCTCCCTGGAAGGACAATTTCCTCCCTGGAAGAGGCTGCCCAGGGCAGTGGTGGAGTCCCCACCCCTGGAGGGGTTCCCAAGCTGTGGAGATGTGGGGTGAGGGACACGGGGCAGTGGGGACCTGGCAGTGCTGGGGGGAACAGTTGGATTTGGTGACCTTAAAGGTCTCTTCCAAAGCTGATTCCATGGTTTGAAGAGAGGCTGGAGGTGAGGGAGGTGTCTGCTGTCCCTCTCCATGCCCTGTTCAGGAAACAAACAGGCCTTGGAAGCATATGGAGCATTTATTTCATGAAGGAAGTGTCCCCAGGGAGGCAGAGCCACAGCTGCTGGGCTGGGCTGGATTCCATGTGCTCCACCACCTGTTGCCACTGGGACATCCCTCTGTCTATTGTGCAATGGGGGGAGAGTTTAAGAGCAAGCCAGGGCATGACCTGGCTCTGCTTCGACCTCACTGCAGCCCCAGGAGAATGCCCTGGGGAGAAAGAAGGAGCTGAGCTCTGCCTAAAGGGACTTTTCAGCAAAATGGGGAAGAAATTTTGCTGTTCACCCCTAGATCTAAGGAAAAAGGAATGGAAAAATCAACAAATAAAGGCTCAACTCCCATTCCTTCGTGCTGGGGGGAACAGTTGGATCAACTAGCAAAGAGAGAGATCTCAACTCCAGCTTTACTTCAGAGCATTGCAGTTTATTTCCAGACCCTGAAATTTATACAGAAACCAACAGGTTTTCCTGTCTAAATAAAGGATGGGAGAAAAAGCTGCCAGGCTTACAGACAGCCTTGGAAGTTTTCTGTGCCTGTGGCAGGGAGGATGGGAGGAATCCAGCTCCTCATGCCCAACACGTTGCTGGATAACCCATTTCCATGATAGGTGGCACCCTGGCAGAAATCAGCCTGGTGTGATGAGCAACAAAAATAACCCTGGGTCCTCAAAAGAGCTGGAGAAAACTAATCAATCATTTTCTGTCTGGCTCTTTTTGAACAACTATTGCTGCTGATAACAGGTGAGGAAATAGAATTTATCCTCCCCGTGGAGGGCTGCTGAATTAGCTGCCTGATGATAAGCTTCCAAGCTGGGAGCAAACTGTTTGTAGATACTTCAAGCTGGAGGGTGTGGGTACAGTCAGAGGTTTTCTGGGTTGGGTTCCAAAGGCTGAGGATGCTCACCCAGCAGGGATTGCTGGGGCTTCCACCTTCATGGAGCTGGTTTGGCAGCACCAGGGCTTTCTAGCTGGCCAGGTATCCCTCACCCAGGGTGATGGTTGGGTGTCATCATCTTCAAGGTCTCTTCCAACCCAAACGATCCTGGGATTCTACAAGGCCTGGGAGTCAAACTCTTCTGAGGAAGTCCAATGCTGTAGATGTTGGGCAGACCCTTCTGCAAGCCCTCAGGTGTGGAGTGAATGCTCCACACACAGAGCTGGGGGCTGCAGGATTCTGTCTCTTGGCTCACGTCGTTGCCAATGGCCAGATTTGGGAGTAGGTCAAAAGTTATGGGTTCTTCAGGTCCTGGAAGTTTATCACCATAGAATGCTTTGGGTTGGGAGGGACCTTTTAAGGTCACCTAGTCCAACCCCCCTGCAGGGAGCAGGGACATCCCCAGCTAGAGCAGGGTGCTCAGAGTTGTGTCCAACCTCCCCTGGGATGGTTCCAGGGATGGGGCAGCGACCACCTCACTGGGCAGCCTGGGACAGGGGCTCAGCACCCTTAGAATCAACAATTTCTCCCTTCTTTCTAGTCTAAATCTCCCTCTTTCAGTTTTCAACCATCCCCCTTTGTCCCATCCCAGCTCAAAATTCTGTCTTCAGCTCTCCAGGCCCCCTCGAAGCACTGAAAAGCCACAATAAAGTCTCCTAAAGAAGGTTTCATGACAATAAACAGCTAGAGAGGTGAAAAGGCCATGGCAGTGCCTCCTCCAAGGGACCAGTGGCAGCTCAGCTCACCCCTGACTTCCTAAATAAATCTGGATTTCCACATTAAAAAGCACAGAGCAGAGATGAGGCAGCTTGCAACTCCAGAAATCCCCGTAGGAACTGTCACTATAGGGATTTTATGAATGATTAGTCACTCATTGAGTCATTCCTGCCTCCCCTGCTCCCCTCCAACAGCTCAATAAATAGGTTGAATTACCCTGCAGCCAAACAAAACGGCTGCTGCAGAAAGGGGCTGGACACCAACGTGCCAAAAAAGGTGCAAAAGAAACGTGCAAGGGTCGTGGAGGCTCATGAGAGGTGTGGGACAAAGGCCTCGGGGCTGAAATTTGGGGGGGATTGCTGAATGAAAGGTGATGTCTCCGTGAGCAAACGTCCCTGGGAATTTTGGGGGGCTTCCCTCCAGTTCTGGGAGAGGAGCATCAGTCTCTGCTGGAGCAGGAGGGTTCTGCTGGACCCTGGGGCAGCCCGTTGGGGATGAAGGGAAGGGGAAGTCACCTTGGAGGTGGGTTTGTCAGGTGTTGGTTGATAGAGGAAGGGTGGAGATGCTCCTGGGATCAGCCTGGCTTCCTGGAGGGCAGGAGACCCTGTGGAGATTCCTTTTCACTTCCATTCTTTGCTCTTTTATCTCCATCCATCTCCACCATCTGCATCCCACTGTCCATCCCCACATTCTCCTGCCCCTCCAGTCCTACTCTAGCTGCCTTTCACCACACACAGGTCCTCCCTCAGCAATGCCACCTCCTCAGACCCATCTCCTTCCAACCTTCAACCCCTGGCAGGGCCTTCTGCCCTTTCAGCTAGCAGGAGCTCCAACAGCAGGATGGTAATAGAGTATTTTGGGTTGGAAAATACCTTTAACCTCATCAAGTCCAACTGTTAACCTAGTTCTGCCAAATATTTGAAACCCCTCCAGGGGAGGGGACTCCACCACTGCCCTGGGCAACCCTCCAGGGCAAGAAATTGTTCCTCAGGGACAACCTCAACCTCTCCTGGGGCAACTTGAGGCTGTTTCCTCTTGTCCTGTCCCTTGTCCCTTGGGAGCAGAGCCCGACCCCCCCCGGCTCCAGGCTCCTGTCAGGAGCTGTGCAGAGCCAGAAGGTCTCCCCTGAGCCTCCTTTGCTCCAGGCTCAGCACCCCCAGCTCCCTCAGCTGCTCCTCCCCACACTTGGCCTCTAGACCCTTCCCCAGCAGCTCCGTTGCCCTTCTCTGGCCACGCTCCAGCCCCTCAAGGTCCTTCTGGGAGTGAGGGGCCCAAAACTGACCATAGTGATGAGCTCTGCTCTTCCAGAGCTTGGAGAAAAAGAGGAGAATACTTGTTGTAATATTTCTTAAACCAGGCAGGACTGTAGATTATTTCCTCATCCCATCAAAGCTGTTCTGTTGCAAAAGCACCATGGAGGGAAAAAAAAAGTCAGCTGGCAGAAGATGGGAATGGCCTCACATTGTGCCAGGGGAGGTTGAGGTTGGACATGAGGGACAATTTCTTCCCCTTGAGGGTTGCCCAGGGCTGTGCCAGGCTGCCCAGGGCAGTGGTGGAGTCCCCACCCCTGGAGGGGTTTCCAAGCTGTGGAGATGTGGGGTGAGGGACACGGGGCAGTGGGGACCTGGCAGTGCTGGGGGATGGTTGGACTTAATCTTCAAAGGTCTTTTCCAGCCTCGATGGTTCCATGAGAGGTGATAACAACGAGCATTTACCACGCTCCTCCTGCCATCACTTGGCAAAGAAAACACTTGCTGCTCCAATGACCACCTCTTGAGACATTCAGAGAACCTCAGCTTCCCCAAAACCCATGGTAGGTGTCCTGGCAGTATCTGCAGAGCTAATGAGCTGTGGAGCTGTCTCAGCAGAGGAGCTCTGAGAGCTGCTTTTCGTGATGCCCATCCTCCCAGGGCCACACAATGGCAGAGAACTGTGCTCCAGCAGCTCAGCCTTCATCAGAGCCAAGCTGAAACTCCTGTATAAATAGCACATGAACCAGGCCCTTCTTGCCAACAGGAGTTTGCAGACAGTCTGCAATAATAGCTCTGGGCAATAAATAAACTGCTCCCATTCTTCTCGATGTGGTGCTAACGAGGAAATCTAATTATCACCATTGAAATGTCAGCAGCGTTAAATATTTTGCTACTGAATGCTCTAACAGAAACATCCAGCTCAGGGGGGGCTCTTATCACATCCCCACATCCTCCACTGGGTGCCACCTCTCCTCTGCCCCATCACCAAAACCTCCAGATTCCTCCCCAAATTTGCTAGGCTAGGAGGGAATTTGGTGTTGTCAGTCTGACAGCCTGGGATGTGTCTTGAAAAGGAAGAGTTTGGGGGAGAAGGGAAATCAAATTCAGTGCTGAAGAGCACCAGGAATACTTTGGATCACAGAAGCATTTGGGATACCTCAGCTGCTCCTCACAGGGCTTTGGGATGCAGTGTAGAATGCAGAGAAGGCCACTGAATGCAATAAAATACTGATTTTAATGTTCATTTTTTTATACTTTGCCAAAGGCCACGTTCCACCTTGAGCAAATGGCTGTTAAAAACCAGCCAATAAACTCTTGATTCATTTTACCAAAGGGGTTTTGGGGGGTTGAAGCTCAGAAGCTTTGCTTTAAATTCCTCCTTCTCCTGCACTTTGAATGACTGCTACCAAGGGTCGTGTGTTTCTCCCTGTGTCCTGGTTTCCCTGGGACAAATCCTGGGCCAGCCATGGGCTGCAGGTCCTCAGCAGTGTGGAGTCAGCCAGGGCAGGTGACCTGAGTTGGCTCCAGGTGAGTCCCAGCCCAGAATTGTCCTGCTCAGTAGAAAGGGGGAAGTTTGGGGAGGAGGAGGCTCCTCCTTGGGTTCCTCCTGATCCTGCTCCTCCTCCTCCTGCTGATCTGTGACCTCCACGTGTTTGCTGGGCTGAGTATGACTTTATTTACTTTGCTGATCTTAAGCTAAAAGAGGGAGCTGCAGATTAAAGAGAAGGGAGGAATTTTTGGCACTGAGGGTGGTGAGATGCTGTCCCAGGTTGCCCAGAGAGGAGGTGGTCACTGCCCCATCCCTGGAACCATCCCAGGGGAGGTTGGACACAACTCTGAGCACCCTGCTCTAGCTGTGGATGTCCCTGCTCCCTGCAGATGACCCTGAAAGGTCCCTTCCCACCCTAACCACTCTGTGATTCTATGCCCTAACTTCAGATGCTGGCTGAGCAAGGTGACCTAATTAACAACTATGACCACTAGATAGATAAATAATAGATAGATAAAAGAGTTTTTTATCTCCAGGCACTTGCCCCAATCTGTTTCTCCATTAGACAGCATCAGTGCCTTCAAATTCAAACTGAATACCCCACAATTTCCAGCTAGGAAACACAAATTCCTTCTCAGAACCCTCTCTAGGTGGGATTAAAATCCACGTTGCCATTCCCTTTCAAAGAGAGGCCACCACAGTCGGTGGTAGCTGTGCCAAACTCCTTCCAAGCTTGCCAATTTGCTTGCAATAGGGAAAGCACCATTTGGCTGAGGACCTGCTGTGCACTCAAAATAGCTCCTGGTTGTGCTTTTGGAAATAACTCCTCAACGAGCACTTGAACACAGAGAGATTTTTCTTTCCCATCATGTAACTGTGCTTCAGAAAGTCTTGTCTTAGGTGCTCCACAGAGGCCCTTTAGTCACTCAGGCTGAGCAGCTCAACGGGCCCTTTTCTTCTGCTCTTAGTGTGTCTCTTCACCAAGAACTAGAGTGGAGGCCACTGGTTGGTTGGGATTATCTCCAAGGGCTAATTCATGGCTCTTTAGATGCAGCTCCACCATCACTTTTTGAATGATAAACTGCTCTTGGGGGAAAGGATGGAGAGTCAGGGCCACAGAGAGCAAAGATCCTGAGGTTTGATGGCTCAGTGAGGAGCCATAAAAGAGAAATTCAGATGGGAACAGGGTTTGGTTTCTAATTTCTAACCACAGGAGGATAACTCAGATGGGGCCAGCGTTGGGTTCCTGGTGGTGTTTTGTTCTTGCTCTGTCTTCTCCCCTCTTTCCAGTCTGCTGGAAGTGGAGAGTGTGTGTGGTCTCCCCACAGCCCTCCAGAAGGAGGGAATTAGTGTGATTAAAGAAGAGGCTTGTGAAATAAAGACAAATTTACTGGGGTAAGGACGTCGCTGCTGGGTGTGAGAATGAACCTCAAATTTTAAAGCACTACTTAAAAATCTCTGGATCTGGAGGTGGAAAAAATGAGAGAAATAACCAGATGTTCAGCTGGGGTTTGGCTCAGCCTCTTGGGGCTCTCCAGGGAAGCCAGGTCTCTGGAGGTGAAGGAGATAGCTGCCTGCAGCAGGGTCTGGAGCTGCTCTGTGGGCTGGCAGGATGGTGCTGGGTGGGAGCACAGCACCCTCCCCAACAAGCAGTGCTTCACTGTGTGCCATGCTGGATGTGCTGCTGCCCTTTGGATCTCCCCAGGCTCTCCACTCCTTTCTCTCTCCCCCGAGTGGAGGATCTCACAAAGGAGAGTTCCAAACAAACAAACAAAGCCCTTCTCTTTGTTCCTCTGGCTCTCCAGTGAAGTTCTCCTCCTGTGAAGAGGAGGTCTGAAGGGGGGGAGCTGAGCTGAATAAATGCATCCTGATGAGCTGGGATCTCAGAAGGCCTCAGCAGCAGCCTGTGCATCGCTCTAGATCCACCCAAGCCTTTCAAAACCATGTCCCAGGCTCTCAGCACTAGTGAGAGTTGACCTATAATCAAAGTAATTTAGTTGGCAGCCTCCCTTCCAGGAAAGAAAAAAAAGAAACCCAAACCCCAAGCTAATGGCTTATTATTTGATAAGTGATTACAATGGGAACATTTCTCATTCCTCAACACTATTTTCATCCATGAGGAGAGCACGAAATCGATGGTAGAGATCTTTGCTAAAGCAAGAAAAGCTTTTGGAGGCTCTTTGAAAAGCCCTTTGCTCAGCTCGCGGGGGTTGCATTAGCAAGGTGAGGATGTTTCCCCTTTGGAAATGATTTTTGTTGAGAAGATGAGAGAATTTTAAGAAAGAAAGTGCGTTACCTGGTGTAACTTTTGCTCCTGTGCAGTATTTCTCCCTGCTAAAGGTCTATTAATCAAAACACAGAAGGAAGGTGCTTTTTCTTCCACCTCTGTGTGTTCATTTTCCTTTGGTCAGCAACTTCAAAAAGGATTTTTTGTTTTCTTTCTTTGGCCCAATTTTATTTCTTTCCAAGTGCATAAACATATATATAAATTATACAATACAAAAAGCCTACTTTGGAAAATGCTTAGTGGTAGAAATTAGAGGAATTAGGGTGGTCACTGCATCATTTCTTTTGCAAGGAGCCAAAACTACTGGTCAGAAAGCAGCCGAGTCCCATCGACCTCTCCTGGGCTCCTGGCTGACCTGGTGCCAGTGTCTGGGAGCTGAAGCCTCTCAGAGAGAGTTGTGGGCAGCTCTGGAGTCATCCCCAGGCCAAGAGGGATCTGCTGGGCCATGCCAAGGGACCATCTTCAAGAGTTCCATCGATGGAGAGAGACCTTCAAGGGAAGGAAATAGTCCCTGGGAAGATGAAGGGTTTCAATGTCTGTAAGTTTGATCCTCCAAAACCTTGTGCTGCTTCTCTCCCAGCAGAACAAAAGCTCCCTGGAGGAAACGAATGGAAACGTCGTTCTTCAATAAATATCCCAAAATATTCATGGAAAGACATTTTGCAAAGGTAAACAGCAGCATTTGGAAAGGCTGAGGAATAAAAACCCACCAAATACCTCACAGGATTTCCTGCTAGCAAAGAGAAATCAGATGTTGGGGTGGTTTTTTTCATTTTATTCATTCATTATTATTTTGTAGCCCATTCTTACCCTTTTTACAAGGTGGAATTCATCCAAACTAGTGAGGGTGGCCCTATTTCTAGCCAGAAAAAAGTATATTAAGATAAGAACCAGCCACAGGAGTCATCAGCACCCTGGTTATGAGTTACTCTGAAGTGCTGTGTGCTTATTCCCCAGAGAAGATGGAGTTTTCCATTTTGCTGGGAGCACACACAGTGTTTGGAAATATTCTTTACCTCTCCATGTCCAAAAGGCTGATGTGGGACCCTAAAAATGTCCCCTCCCATTACACCCACACAGGAGAGGGTCTGAAGTCTGCAGGGTGCCTCTAGTTGTCCCAGGCAGCTCCTGCAGCTCTGAAATCCCAAAGAGTTGTTGTCCAAAGCCACATCTCACAGATAGATTGGTGGTTTTTAGGGTTTTTCACAAAATTAGTCACTGGGACCTTGCCTGAGCCTGGGGTACAGTGAGGGAAATTGTATTTGGGGCTGACATCCTGATATCCAGATTATATCTGCAGTCCCAAGGCACTCTTTGCATTCTGTAATGATAATATTTTTCTAGACCAAAATGCAGCTAAACTGAGGAGCAGAGCAGAAAAAAGAGGATCATAAACCATCCTAATTTATCCTATTGTCTTCTGATAGCATTTGCTCTAGTGATATTTGTAGAACTGAAGCGAGAATCTAGGATTTGAAGGATAAAATTCCAAAGTTAAGAACATGGAGCTGATGCTGTCAGATTTTTTTTCATTCTGAGTCATTCCTCCCCTATCAATAGATGGAATAGTTTTGCCAATGGGTTCTATTGATTTATTTCCCTCCCCCTTTTTCCCCATGAGGAAAAGCATCTTGGCACCATCACGCTGCTTCAGCTGCCTCTCAGCTTTTCATGGAATCACAGAGTGGTTTGGCTTGGAAAGGACCTTAAAACTCACCCAATTCCAACCCCCAGCCATGGGCAGGGACACCTCCCACTGGACCAGGTTGCTCCAAGCCCCATCCAACCTCCTCTTGAGCATCTCCAATGATGGAGCATCCACAGCTTCCCTGAGCAACCTGGGCCAGGGTCTCACCACCCTCAGAGTGAAGAAGCTTCTTTGCATCTAGACTAAATCTCTCCCTTTTTGATAGTCAATATCCATTAGCCATCATCCTTTTCTCTTACTATAAATATGAATTAAAATCTCAAATCCTGCTCCAATAACCTGCTTTATTATGGGCACCAAATTCAGTCAATAATGTTCTAATTCAGGGGAGCACTTACTGGTTATATTAGAAGTCATTTTGCCTTTTAGATGCTTTACTGGCCAAGGCACTCAAGGACTAAAACCACACACAGTTTCATCCAAAGAAGGGAAAACACATTGAGAACAGTTTTGTAAATAAGAGAAACTTCCACATTTTGATGTTCTCAAGTTAAAAGGCCATGGTGTAAATCCTAAGTGAAGAGAATGACTCTAGGATTAAATTTGAAGGCTAAGAACAGCCTCTGAACTGCCCCAGCCACAGATTTGAGAATGGTAGCACATAAAACACAAGGTTGAGCTTCTTCCCAAACTGCTGATCACTCTTTTAGGGCTTTATATTCTCCTGTGTGGCTGTCAGGCTTCATACAGGTAACACTCCAAAGTCATACCCATGAGGGCAGCTGAGAGGAGAAGGCTCCAGGGAGACCTTCTGGTGGCCTGCCAGGACTTCAAGGGGACTGGTAGAAAGCTGTGGGTGGAATTTTGAGCAGGGCTTGTTGGGATGGGACAAAGGATGATGGTTTGAAACTAAAAGAGGGAGATTTAGACTAGAGGGAAGGGAGAAATTTTGGACACTGAGGGTGTTGAGCCCCTGGCCCAGGTTGCCCAGAGAGGTGGTCACTGCCCCATCCCTGGAACCATCCCAGGGGAGGTTGGACACAACTCTGAGCACCCTGCTCTAGCTGGGGATGTCCCTGCTGACTTCATCAGGGCTTGGTCTAGATGACCTTGCAAGGTCCCTTCCCACCCAAACCATCTTATGCTTCTCTGAATTTCCAATCCCAAAGCTGTGTCGAGGTGCAGGAGGTGGCAGTGTCACAGATTGGACATCCTGTCCTATGAAGATTCATCCCTTTAGGCCAAAAGTGCAGTAAAACCAGCAAAACATCTACCTTGGGGCTGGTTGGCCTGATTGTGGGCCAGGAGTGGTGGCTACCTCCAAGTGTGAAGTCTGACCAGCACCAGCCCTCACTGAAGTGGTCCATGCCCACCATCTTCCTTTCAGACCAAAGGGAGAGGAAATGAAAGCCTCGTTTGGTCAGTGGTAATTAAAACAAGATGAGGAACCCCCCGAGGTGCAGCCCAGGCTGGGAAGGTTGGCTTGGAACTTCATCCATGGGGCTCGGGGGCTTTCCTTGGGAAGGGGTTGCGACAGCAGGAAGCAGGGCAGGGGTTTGGTGGCAGCTCTGCATTAATTTTTGGGTGGAGAGAGGCACCCAGCGAGCAGGCAGGATTTGTGTGTGGCCCCAGAGAGGCAGCCAAGAAAAAATGACTCTTTTTTTTTTAACTCTCCAACCCTGAAAAGCCTGGAGAAATCACTCACAAACCAAATGACCTCCAACTGCATGGTCGTCCTCTGTCTTGGCAGGAAAATCATCTTTATATGTTGATATAAACGTATTACAAATGGTTTTTACCCAACTCATGGCAAGAATTTCAACTTGAAGCCACCCTAGAGCTGGGCAAACTTTGGCTTCCTGCAGGGAGCAGCTTCAACCCCCAGCACTGAGCTCAGTCTCCCATCCAGGCAGCTTCAGAAGGTCCCATCCTGCCAGCAATGGGAACTCTCCTTGCAAAGCAGCCTCAAAAAAACTCTATTCCAGCTTCCCAGCTGCACAGCTTCTCCCACAAAGTTATGAAACCTTTCTTCCTTGAGGGATAAACAGCAGAGCAACGTCTAATTTGGATGAATAACTCTTTCAGCTGCTTAAATACTTCCAGCTGAATGGATTTTTTTGAAGCTGTTGTGATGTCTTGGGATGTATTCATCTTGTACCTGTTATTTGAGTGGAAGGAGTGGATTGTGCCAGGCTGCCTGTTTTTTTTTCATGTTCCTTTCCATGCTTTTGGAGCATTTCTGATTCAGCAGCTTGTTCAAAAGGGTAAAATATCAGCCCACTGTCCTTTAGGGGGTTCTCCAGGTAGGGTTTTATGTCCTGATGGTCTGTGGCATGTGAAAAAAACCCCACTTGTTGACCAAAAATCCCTCTTGGGTTGGACTAGATGACCTTTAGGGGTCATTCTAACCCAAACCACTCTGCTCTTAGCTGTTGAGTCTGCTCATGGTTCCTGTTGAGTCTGCAGACAGGAGGAACAGCTCATGCCCCACTGCTTTCTCCTTGCCAGCTCCTCGTCTCTGAAGGGGATGCCATTGGTCTGCAGAGCTCTCCAGATGTGTCTCACAGCTGGATACCCTGGGGCTAGCTGTGGAAACGCTTGGAGAAGCAGAGCTCTCTGCTCCAGCACCATGAGATGAACCCTTCAGGATGCTCCCTAGTGCAGGAGCAGCAACACTTGATCCCATTTCCCTTAAATATGTCCCTTTTCGGAGTGTCAGAAAGCCACCACCCCCCCTCCACGAGCGTGTCCATGCAAATGCTTCTTGTCATGTCTGACTAAACCTTTCTTAATTTGGCAGAGGGAGTTGTGAGCCTCGGTCTGAGCGGGTTGGTTGCAATCTGGGCTTTCTCCCTGAGACACCAAAAAGAGCTGAGTCTAAGGACTCAGAGCCTCAGAGCCCAGCGTGGCAGCTCCTCCACCCTTCTCTTCTCCTACACCCAGTTTCTGGAAGCTGAGGGAAGCTTGTGGCAAGAGCTGAGGTGAGAAGTGTGTGTGTTTGAGGTCACACCTCAAATACTAGGTTCAGTTTTGGGCACCTTGTTCCCAGAAGGACCTTGAGGGGCTGGAGTGTGGCCAGAGAAGGGCCACGGAGGCGCTGGGGAAGTAGAGGCCAAGTGTGGGGAGGAGCAGCTGAGGGAGCTGGGGGTGCTGAGCCTGGAGCAAAGGAGGCTCAGGGGAGACCTTCTGGCTCTGCACAGCTCCCTGAAAAGAGGTTGTAGAGAGCTGGGTGCTGGTCTCTTCTTCCCAAGCAAGAAATGATGGGGAAAAAAGGAAATGGCCTCAAGTTGCCCCAGGGGAGGTTGAGGTTGGAGCAGAGGAACAATTTCTTGCCCTGGAGGGTTGCCCAGGGCAGTGGTGGAGTCCCCACCCCTGGAGGGGTTTCCAAGCTGTGGAGATGTGGGGTGAGGGACACGGGGCAGTGGGGACCTGGCAGGGCTGGGGGGATGGTTGGACTCCATGACTTTGAAGGTCATTTCCAACCAAAATGAGCCCATGATCCTATGTAGGGAGAGGGGAGGAGAGAACGATTCAGCTCCCCCTGAGTTTGAGGAGAGACTCCAGACTGCACTCTTACAAACCTTTGGAAGCTGCCCATTCCCTTGCTTTTGACTGTGCTCTTGGGTTTGGGGTGGTTTGGTTGGTTGGGTTGGGTTTTTTTGGCCAACGTGTAGTAGTGGAGGTTTATCACTGCACTTTGCCACAGCATCTATACCTGCATTTTAGCCCAGGAGCTCACAGCATGGTGCAGAACCTCCAGAGCTCCTTGTCCCAGGGTGGATTTGCCACGAAGGAGCTGGCCCAGGGCTTCCCTCAGTCTTGCATCATGAAGGGTGGTGACCTCCTTGTTGAGAGGGTTTGGTCATGCTGCTGCTGGGAACCTCCACGGCCAGGGCTGCCTTGGGCATCCTTCACCCCAGTTTGGGGAAGGGGGACTGGGAATCAGAGCTGGTGCTGGGATTTCTGGGGCTTGCCCAGCTCTCTGCTCTCCCTCTTGTCATCCTGGGCCATGCCTGCAGAAGACAAGCCCAGTTGTGCATCTGGCCAGCTGCTGGGCTAGGGTGGGTGTGGAGAGGCAGGTCCAGCTGTGGGTGAGGTTGGTTTTGTCCTCCTGTGAGCTGCCACGAGCCTGAGGAGACATTTAGTGGAGCATGGCCCTGTTGATTAGTCTCTTTGAAAGCTTAGGCTGCTACAGCAGAGAACATAAAGGTGAGAAGTGAGCTGAGAACATTCAGGAGCAGAAAATTCATTAAGGTGTTTCCTGCCAACCTTTATATTTTGGCTCTCTTCCCCTGTGCCATTTTCAGCCACTGTGACAGTGACACACCCCTCTAAAGGGCTGTGATAGTGATTTTAGGGCACGGATCATGGATGGACCATTTGGCTCATCCATGGTCCTTCAAAGGAGACCAGGAGAGCAAGTGGTCCATGTGTTGTTAAAAAAAATCCTGGCAATTAGTCCAGCCCCTTTCAGGCAGCAGATGATGATTCCCTGGTGAGAGGAGGTTGGTCTTGGGTGAGTATCAACGTGGAATCTTCTTTTTTCTTAATTTTCAATTTTAAATAAAGGGATCAACCCTAATGATTAAAATAGGATCTCAAATAAGCTATTTACTTATTATAGAAAAAGTTTAATGTTCATCAGGGTCCTACTTAAAACACCAAAAGACTTGAAATGAGCTGAAGGATGAAGGAGATGCTGCAAACAAGAGGTGAGGCAGGAAGAAATAAAGGACACCACCAACCAGGCTCCACAATGACAAAGAAGTTGACACATTTAACTACTTTTTCTATGATTTATGAGCTCCACAGACCAAAATCTTTCTAGATTCCCTTCTAATAAAAGACAGGGAATCTGTAAGCCAAGGATGGAGCTTGTCCACTTCAGAAACTTGGCCCAAAAGATGATGTCATAGAATCATTTAGGGACCTCCCAGGAGCTTTACTGAGGATTTCCAGCTTGAAGATTCATGTCTGGACTTGATGATCTTGAAGGTCTCTTCCAACCTACAGGATTCTATGTGGAGAAAAGATGTAAAAACCCAAAGAACTGATAAACTGGACTTGATGATCTTGAAGGTCTCTTCCAACCTACAGGATTCTATGTGGAGAAAAGGTGTAAAAAAACCCCAAAGAACTGATAAACTAAGCACCTCGTGAGATGCTACCTGTAATTAGTGTGGGTTTGATGAGTGGAGGTGCATGGTTGTCACTCCTGGTCATCCCTTCAGTGAGGTACCAGAGAAGGGCATGGCTGGAACATGCCCAACGCTCCAGCCCAAACTGGGAATGGAACTAATTCCATTTCCAGCCAAAGAACATTTTGCCTGGCTAATTGGGAGAGTCGTGTGGGCTAATTGGGAGAGTCGTGTGGGCTAATTGGGAGAGTCGTGTGGCTTTATTTACTTCTTCAGCCTAATGCAGACACAAATTGGATGGCAACGGGTGAAGAAGGGTTCTTTATTTTGTAAGCATAAGCTGGTTTCCATATGCTGGAGCGTTGCTAAGGACACGTGGCACATTTTCCTCTCCTCAGAGTCAGAAAAATGGGATTTCTCTGGAGCATTTTGCTGGTTTCTCCTCGGGAAGGAGGAAGAGAGCTGCTCTGAATGAGCCACGGAACGGCTGAGGTTGGCAGGGACCTCTGGAGGTCATCTGCTCCAGCAGATCCACCTACAGCAGGTTGCCCAAGGCCATGTCCAGATGGCTTTTCAATATCTCCAAGGAGGGGGACTCCACAGCCTCTCTGGGCAAGCTGTGCCCATATTTGATGGCCATCACTGTGGAAACCACCAGGTTTGGTGCTCAGATGGGATTTCCTGGGGTTTAATTTGTGCCCGTTGCCTCTGTGGGCACCAGTGAGGAGAGCCTGGCTGCCTCAGCTTGGCTCCCTCCCATTGACAGGATCCCAGTGAGCGTCCTCTGCTCCAGGCTGAACAACCTCAGCTCCTCCAGCCTCTCCTCATACCCCACAGGAGGTCCCACAAAGGACTTGAGCGTCCCTCAATGCTCTTCAAGGCCATTAGCTGGACTCTCTCCAGTGACTCCACACCTCTCCTGTACTGGGGAGCCCAGAACTGGGCCCAGCTCTCCAGCTGTGGCCCCACCAGTGCTGAGCAGAGGTGAAGGACCATCTCCCTGGACCTGCTGGCACGTCCTCCTCATGCAGCCCAGGACAGCACTGGCCACCTTTGCAGTAAGAGCACATTGCTGATGGTCATCTGCTTGCACATCAGGACCTTCAGGTCTTCTCTGTAGAGCTGATTTCCAGCTGATCAAACCCCAGCCTGTCCTGGTGCCTGGGGTTGCTCCTTTCCAGTTGCAGGACTTGGCATTTCTCTTCATGGAGCTACAAGAGATCTTTACCCACCCATTTCTCCAGCCTGTCCAGGTCCCTCTGGATGGTAGCACAACCTTCTGGTCTACCCACCCCTCCTCCCAGGTTTGGCTCATCTGGAAACTTGCTGAAGGTCCACTCTGCCCCATCATCTAGATCATTAATGATGATGTTACACAGTATTGACCCCCAACATTGAAACCCAAGGTGTACCTTGGGTACACCTCAACTGGACCTTGTGCCACCACCCTTTGGAGCTGGTTGGTCAGGCAGTTTTCAACCCACTTATCTAACCCAGACCTCATCAGCTCCTCTAGGAGGGTCTCAGAGGAAACAACATCAAACTTCTTACTGAAGTCAAGGTGAGCAACACCCACTGCTCTCCCCTCATTGACCAAGGTGGTCACCTCCTCAGAGGAGGTTGCCACTCCACCCAAAATGTCAAATCATGTTTTTATTCCTATTTTTTTTGGTCAGAGGTCAAGCTATGGAGGTTGCAAAAGCAGCACCTCATAGGATGAGTCCTGATTCCGTGTTTAGTCTTTGCTGTACAACTTGAGAGGTGGGCACCACAGATTTTTATCCTTTCCAAAATCATTGGGGTTATTCCCTAAATAAGGGGACAAGCAAGAATTTTGGGAAGCTCAGGTGACAGCAATGGCTCTGTCACTTCTGAGTTTTTAACAAAAAAAGGACATTTTCTTCTCAAGAGTGAAAAGTGGCTCTTGTGATGGGGGGAAGAACGATGTGAAATTCCTTTCCCTGCATGGATTTCATGAATTTCAGCTATTTTATGGTGTGATGTGGACGTGTCACTAGTCATAGCCAGCCACAAACGACCAGTTGGATCATCTGGCCAGGTCCCCTCTCAAGGCTAAACCCATTTTTGCATGCACTGGGCATTTTTTTTTAGGCACTTCCAGTAGAGATGATAAATATAAGAACTGAGGGTGGCTCAGAAGTCTGGCGAGAGAAGCATCCCATCAAACTGTTCCGTGGTGATCCCTCAGGTG
Organism: Merops nubicus; assembly: GCF_000691845.1. Taxonomy (NCBI): domain Eukaryota; kingdom Metazoa; phylum Chordata; class Aves; order Coraciiformes; family Meropidae; genus Merops; species Merops nubicus. The sequence goes on along the minus strand of NW_008610435.1, from coordinate 3,504 downwards.
AGTCACATTTTGGCTACACAAGAAGCTGTCAAGCTCTAAAGGAGGCCTCACTGCATGAAGAAATCAATGGCCAAGTGCACATGGCATTCAATAAATCTGTTTCAGTCCTCAAACCATTTTCTGGGGCAAGGACGTGGCTTCTTTCTCTCTTTTAAACACCATTTGTGCTGGTGATTGTCTCAAAATGAAGCTGTGGATAGCTCTGATCTCAGATAATCACAGCCTCTGGTTCAAAATCAATCCTCAGGGGTGGGCAAATTCTAACAAATGTTGTCCCTGCTTCTTCAAACAAACCCCATTGATTTAAAGTGACCCAGCACAGGCAAAGCTGCTTCTGTGGTGGACAAGCTCGTTGGAGATGGAGCTTCTCAACAAGGGCTCTGGGATTTTGCTGTAAGCAAAAGAGACCCCAAAACTTCCAGGCCAGAAAACTTCTCAAGAACTGATGTGCATGACATGGGAGTGAGGATCTGGGCTGCAATGGAAGGCTGGTGGGATGTCCTTGGGGGGGCAGGAGGTGCCAGGATGGTGTGCCAGCCATGGTGTGGCCACAGGGACCGTTCAGAAAGGCCTCTCCTTGGAGAAAACGCTGCCTGCAGGGTGTATTGTTGTGGCATTTATTGCTCCTTTTATGTGAACCTAAATTTAATTGTAAATTGGAGCCCCTGGTCTCATCCAGCCCAGGTTGCCCAGAGAGGTGGTCGCTGCCCCATCCCTGGAACCATCCCAGTGGAGGTTGGACACAACTCTGAGCACCCTGCTCTAGCTGCAGATGTCCCTGCTCCCTGCAGGGGGGTTGGACTGGATGACCTTGGAAGGTCCCTTCCCACCCAAAGGTGCTGTGACCCTCTGGCAGGGAGCTGGAGGAAGGTTGGAGTCTTCCCTCGGAGCTCGCAGCGCAGCGACCGCCAGGCTCTTCCCTCCCATCCCTCTGTCTCCTGGCAGCCTGTTCATAAGCAGTGGCAGATGGAGCATTATTAATTAGGTTCATTTAAAGGCAAAAAAAAAAAACCCACCACTGCCACACAAATAATACAGAAGGCCCATAAAAGTTGGGATCTATGGAGCCAGCCCGCGCTAGGAAGTGCTGCTATGGGTGGGAATAATGATGCTCTCTGGTGGAAATGGCTCTTTGGAGTGATGCTGTAAATACTTCTCTTCATCCATCACCCCAGGCTCTGCTCTCTCCCCACCTTCCCTGGGGTTTCCTCCCTGGCATCGTGGGCAGAGACAAATGTCCCCTCTGCCACCAGGGTTGGGCTTCACATCACTGCTCCCACAAAGCCTCACACTTGGGCTACCGTAAATCTGATCCCAGAGTTTCCAAAGGAGCCTCTGCCAGGGATCCTGGGTGGGGGGATTTCAGGGAGGGGGGCCTAGGGTGGTGATTTGGAGGAGAGAATCCCATAAAATGGGCTAAAAGCATTACCCACCATCCAAAATAACCCCTCTGAGCAGCAACAGCTCATTAAGGAAATAGGTAACGAACGTCTGCGATCCACCTCCCGAAATCTGGCTCTGGGAAGAGGAGCAGAAGGAACCAGAGGAGGGTCAGGGTGATTTATTTCTGCTTTACCTGCCCCAGAACTCCCTCGTTTCCTGAGGAACACAATGACTTGGCACAACTTGAAGCCTGGTAAAGTCTGATTTCTCTCAGCAGACATCCTGATGGGTATTTTAGGAGCTCGTCAGTAGTTCCTCTAATTAACACCTCCCTGATGGGGACCAGGGCGGCCTCTTCCCACAGCAAAACATGCCTTGGCCACCTTGGCCAATAAAGCAGGGCCAGGCAGCTGCTTCTGAATGGCCTGAAGCTTGTTCTCCCAAAGCTCCAGGTGCCTCCTGCCACCTGCAGCAGAGCACCAGCTTCCCCTGGACGCCCTCCCACCCCCAGCACTCATCTTAGAATGTTTTCTACACACTTTGTTCTTCCCAGAGCCCCCTCGACCTTGGCAGAAGTGAGAAACCCCTGATACCATGGAATCATGGAGTGGTTTGGGTGGGAAGGGACCTTTCAAGGTCGTTGAGTCCAACCCCCTGCAGGGAGCAGGGACATCCCCAGCTAGAGCAGGGTGCTCAGAGTTGTGTCCAACCTCCCCTGGGATGGTGCCAGGGATGGGGCAGTGACCACCTCTCTGGGCAGCCTGGGCCAGGGGCTCAGCACCCTCAGCATCAACAATTTCTCCCTTCTCTCTAGTCTACATCTCCCTCTTTTAGTTTCAAACCACCCCCCCTTGTCCTGTCCCAACAGCCCCTGCTCAAAAGTCCATCCCCAGCTTCCTGAGAGGCCCCTTGAAGTCCTGGCAGGCCACTAGAATGTCTCCCTGGAGCCTTCCATGTTGGCCAAGCCCAACTCTCTCCTGCTGGCCTCCCAGCAGAGGGGTTCTAGCCCTCAGATCAATTTGGTGGCCTCCTCTAGACCTGGTCCTTTCTGTGGTGGCCAGTGGAAATCTCACCCCATCCCATCCCTCTTGGCATAGACCTGGGGCTTCAATTTAGCAGAAAACTCAAGTCAGCTCATTTAACCCCATTTTGCCTCTGGCTCTTGGAGCCCATCAAGCCTTGCCTACCAACTTGCAGGGCTGTAAAAGTCAAGAACTGTCCAGGGCTCCCCAGCAGGGGAGGGGGAAAAAATGAAATAAATAAAGGAAAATAACTGCAGACATCCAGGAAATCTGCTGGCCAGGGAGCTCCCCGTGACAGCAGGATGTGCTCACCGAGCCGACCTCAGCAGAACTTATCACAGAAAATTATCTCACACGCTCAACAAAATATTTCCTGGTTGGAACTTCAACCTTTGCCACCCGTGCCCGGTGTCTGCCCAGCCAGGAGATCTCCCCGGGGCATCCTTTGGACTCCTAAGCTGGATTTCAGCAGTAATTGGCCCTGCGGGCAAATTTCAGGGAGAGGTGGTAGCCAGAGCTGCTGGCTTGGAGCCCAGGGGTGTCTTGAGGGGATGTGGGTTGTCCCCACTGCCCCGGGGAAGGGCTGGAGATGGCCCTGCCCACTGGCAGGCTGAGGGATTTGCTGGGTGTTAGCTAAATGTGGCCTTCTGGCTGCCACCCACCAGGGGATCAGTCGGCCTGGTGGTGACCTACAGACCTCAGCAGGGTCAGGTATAATCATGGGGTTAGTGACTCAGGAGTGACAACCAGAGAGGCTGGTCAGGGAAGACTCTTCCCGTCATCAGGTTGGACATCTCACAACCCTTTTGCCCAAGACAGCTCAGCCCTAGAAGTTCTGGTTCCTCCTCGGTGGGGTTTTCTCCAGGAAATGTCCCATTTGTGTGTGAGTATCCCCATCCCTGACAAGTGGTGTCCCTCAGAGGTCCACTCTGGGACCAGAGCTGATCAATATCTTCATCAGGGACATGGACAGAGGGACTGAGGGCACGCTCAGCAAGCTGCAGCTGGCACCAAGCTGAGAGGTGGATCGGATCCAGCCAGAGGGACCTGGAGAAGGGGCCTCATGTGGACCTCATGGGAGGGGATCCTGCCCCTCTGC